>NC_052327.1:31346904-31394404 GCF_016432855.1 Salvelinus namaycush
ATAGAGAGGAGAGAGATGGGTAGATTTAAGTAGTAAAAGGAGAGAGAGATGGTGTAGAGTTAGGTGTAGAAGGAGAGGAGAGATGGTAAGTTTAGAGGTAGAAGGAGGTAGGAGAGAAGAGAGAGTGTTTTAGAGTGTAGAAAGGAGGAGAGAGATGGATAGTTTAGAGTGTAGAAAGGAGGAGAGAGGATGGGTAGAGTTAGAGTGTAGAAAGGGGAGAGATGGGTGGTTAGATGTAAGGAGGGGTGGGTTAGAGTTAGAGTGTAGAAAGGAGAGGAGAGATGGGTATTAGAGAGTACAGAGGGAGAGAGAGATGGGTGGAGTTAGAGTGTAGAAAGGAGGAGAGAGAGAATGGTGGATTTAGAGTGTAGAAAGGAGAGAGAGATGGGTCGAGTTAGCGTGTCGAACGTAGAGAGAGCGCGACGCTGGCTAGCGTCGAGGTTATCGCCTGCGGCGCGCGGCGCTTTGTCCGTTCGCGTGTCGCCCGGCGGCGCACGCATCGAGCGCGCTGTCGCGTTCGACGTTTCGCCCCGGGCGGGCGCGACGCGCGCGATGGAGTTCGGCGTTCGTGTCGCCCGGCGGCGCGCGCGGCTGGGTTCGTTACGTGTAGCCCGTCGTGACGCGCGCGCTCCTGTCGTCTCTGTTCGCGTTGTCGACCGCGGGGCGCCGCGCTGCGTCGCGTCTCTCGTGTAGCCCGGCGGCGCGCGCGCTGGGTCGCGTTCGACGTGTCGCCGGCGGCGCGCGAGCGGCTGCGATACGCTTTTCGCGTGTCGCACCGTCGCTCGCGCGCTGGTCGCGTTTCCGTGGCGCCAGGCGCGCGCGGCGAACGCGCGCAGCATGTGTCTCGTTGGCGTGTCTCCCGGCGGGCGTCGCTCGCGCGCGCTCTGGTACTCTTTCGCTGTCGCCCGGCGGCGCGCGCGCTCGCGCGCTGTTCCGTTCGCGTGTCGCCCGGCGCCGCGCGCATGGTTCGCGTTCTCGTGTTAGCCCGGCGAGCGCGCGCGCGCTGGTTCTCTCTGCGTCTCGCCCTGCGTACGCTCCGCGGGTCCGTTCTCGCGTGTCTCCCGGAGGAGTTCACGAGAGTCATTTTCATTCAAATCACCAATTTGATTGGTCACATCCACCATATTTGTCACTGTTATTGCTGGTGTCAGCCCAAAATGCTTGTGTTCCTACTCCCCAACGTGCAGTAGTGTCTACCCTTCCAACATACACACCCATGCTAAGAAAGGTAATGTGTGTCAGCTGTATAAGAGAAGTATTTTACATATACAGTGATCCCTCGCCACTTCGCGGTTCACTTATCGCGGATTCGCTATTTCGCGGATTTTCATAATGCATTTTTTTTTTTTTTTTGGTGCATTGTGCTCTGCATTCTGATTCGCTAAAAACTCACTCCCGCTTCTTGTATCAAAACATGCTACGAATTGTGCTATCATTTTGTCGTCTCGTGCAGTTATGTGTACGTACATAAAACAGCTTGGCAAATTTACATTAAGTTGGCCAAATTATCTTGTAATTTCGAACATCTCCTAAACCCATAATGTCGACGAAACGGCCTGAACTTAAGCGAGTAGCTGAGGAATGGGACCCTTTGATGAGCCGTTCATTACAGTTCTCCAACGTAATCGATGGTGGCATGTCGGTGTACAAGGATCTTTTTGCAAAGAAGAAAAAAGAGCGACAACAGCTGCCTATCACTATGTTCTTCTCCCGAACAAACACACCTGCACCGCGGGCTTCAGAAGAAGAGAACACTGCAGAGCGCAGTCAGGATGCAGCGGCCCAGTCTGAAGAGCAGTGAAACGGCCTACACGTGAGTCACTGTATTTGTATACATGTAATAGTTGCTAATTGTAAAAAAAAAAAAAAAGTTTTCTATTTCGCGGATTTCACTTATCGCGGGTCATTTTCGGAACGTAACCCCCGCGATAAACGAGGGATTACTGTACACACATACAAACATCCACACACACAATCCTACAATGCCTATGAGGAACCTTTCTTGGAAAATGCCCAAAATATGTCCACACCACACAACTGAACAAGAGATGACAGTTTACCCCTTTACCCCCCCCCTCCCCCCCCCCCCCCCACACACACACACACACACACACACACACACACACACACACACACACACACACACACACACACACACACACACACACACACACACACACACCTGTTCCAGCGGTGAGCTCCATTAATCTTCTACTAGGCCCTGTCCTCAGCGGGCTAACCCAGGTAAGAGAGGGGGAGGCTGGGGCAGAGCAGCAGGAGAGTGCCCCTGTCCGAATCAGGCCTTCAGGAACATTAGCCCCAGGAGCAGCAGGGGCAGACCTACCTCAGAGGGGGTGAAGGGGATTGGTGTTGTGGTGTAGAGAAGGGAGGCAGAGGAGACACACACTTACTCACATATACACAAACACTCAATCCGCCGTTTGAATGCAATTGTATCCCTGACTAAGCCCTGTCTTAACCCATGTTGTCAGCGAAAGAACTACAGAAAAATCATAACCAAGATGAGCAATACAATCCACATACAGAAGTTGAAAACAAGCGTGAGAGTTGCAGTATTTCCCTCAGGAGTGAGGCTGAGGTTTTCGCCATGAAAGCCCCTGCCAAAAACATGGAGACCACAGCAGGAAGACAAGGACACAGCATGAGTTGAGGTGTCTTCAAATCAGACACTATGTCAGAGTTCAGTTGATTCAATAGACAAAAATGCTTTCTTAGTCAGAGAGAGTTCAGCCTCTCTCTCCTCAGTCCCAGAGCTGACCTCACCCTGGTCTGTTCATGGAGCAACCAAGCTCCAGCCCCAGGGGTCACCCTGCCTCTCTGTACCCACTCTCCCGTCTCCTCTCCTGGGCAAGGCCCTGAACAAACACGCCCTCTGTCTGGGGCTCCTCCAAACAACCCAAACAGCTCAGCCCAAGTCAAAGCATTATTACATGGCTCAATGGAGCAGACACACACACACACACACAGTAGTGTATTGATCATGGGGCCTCTTCTCTCCCAATTAACCCTGAGATCTGATGACTGGGGACCACAGACATGCCTTCTCTCCTTCACTACATATCTTCTTCCTCTCATTTATCCCTCCTATACTTTCTATAGATCCGTTCTCTGGTGATTCTCTCTGTTATCTCTGTATTCTCTCTGTTGATACTACACATGTGGTGAGAACACTGGTCTTGATGTCTCACTGAGATTAAATCAATGTCCACAGACAGCAGGGGGAAGAAAACAGCACAACAAATCAGCATGTTATAACAGCACCTTCAATATGTCATAACAGCACCTTCAATATGTCATAACAGCACCTTCAATATGTCATAACAGCACCTTCAATATGTCATAACAGCACCTTCAATATGTCATAACAGCACCTTCAATATGTTATAACAGCACCTTCAATATGTCATAACAGCACCTTCAATATGTCATAACAGCACCTTCAATATGTCATAACAGCACCTTCAATATGTCATAACAGCACCTTCAATATGTCATAACAGCACCTTAAATATGTCATAACACCACCTTCAATATGTCATAACAGCACCTTCAATATGTCATAACACCACCTTCAATATGTCATAACACCACCTTCAATATGTCATAATACCACCTTCAATATGTCATAACAGCACCTTCAATATGTCATAACAGCACCTTCAATATGTCATAACAACACCTTCAATATGTCATAATACCACCTTCAATATGTCATAACAGCACCTTCAATATGTCATAACAGCACCTTCAATATGTCATAACACCACCTTCAACATGTCATAACAGCACCTTCAATATGTCATAACAGCACCTTCAATATGTCATAACAGCACCTTCAATATGTCATAACAGCACCTTCAATATGTCATAACAGCACCTTCAATATGTCATAACACCACCTTCACTATGTCATAACACCACCTTCAATATGTCATAACACCACCTTCAATATGTCATAACACCACCTTCAATATGTCATAACACCACCTTCAATATGGCATAACAGCACCTTCAATATGTCATAACACCACCTTCAATATGTCATAACAGCACCTTCAATATGTCATAACAGCACCTTCAATATGTCATAACACCACCTTCAATATGTCATAACAGCACCTTAAATATGTCATAACAGCACCTTCAATATGTCATAACAGCACCTTCAATATGTCATAACAGCACCTTCAATATGTCATAACAGCACCTTCAATATGTCATAACACCACCTTCAATATGTCATAACACCACCTTCAATATGTCATAACACCACCTTCAATATGTCAAAACAGCACCTTCAATATGTCATAACAGCACCTTATATATGTCATAACAGCACCTTCAATATGTCATAACAGCACCTTCAATATGTCATAACAGCACCTTCAATATGGCATAACCCTAACCCATAACACCAACCCCCTGTCTTTAACCCCCCTCCCACTCTCTCCACCAACCCCCTATCTTTAACCCCCCTCCCACTCTCTCTCCACCAACCCCCTGTCTTTAACCCCCCTCCCACTCTCTCTCCACCAACCCCCTGTCTTTAACCCCCCTCCCTCTCTCTCCACCAACCCCCTGTCTTTAACCCCCCTCCCACTCTCTCTCTCCACCAACCCCCTATCTTTAACCCCCCTCCCACTCTCTCTCTCCACCAACCCCCTTCTTTAACCCCCCTCCCACTCTCTCTCTCCACCAACCCCCTGTCTTTAACCCCCCTCCCACTCTCTCTCTCCACCAACCCCCTATCTTTAACCCCCCTCCCACTCTCTCTCCACCAACCCCCTGTCTTTAACCCCCCTCCCACTCTCTCTCCACCAACCCCCTATCTTTAACCCCCCTCCCACTCTCTCTCCACCAACCCCCTGTCTTTAACCCCCCTCCCACTCTCTCTCCACCAACCCCCTGTCTTTAACCCCCCTCCCACTCTCTCTCTCCACCAACCCCCTATCTTTAACCCCCCTCCCACTCTCTCTCTCCACCAACCCCCTATCTTTAACCCCCCTCCCACTCTCTCTCTCCACCAACCCCCTATCTTTAACCCCCCTCCCACTCTCTTTCCACCAACCCCCTGTCTTTAACCCCCCTCCCACTCTCTCTTTCCACCAACCCCCTATCTTTAACCCCCCTCCCACTCTCTCTCTCCACCAACCCCCTATCTTTAACCCCCCTCCCACTCTCTCTCCACCAACCCCCTGTCTTTAACCCCCCTCCCACTCTCTCTCCACCAACCCCCTGTCTTTAACCCCCCTCCCTCTCTCTCCACCAACCCCCTTCTTTAACCCCCCTCCCACTCTCTCTCTCCACCAACCCCCTGTCTTTAACCCCCCTCCCACTCTCTCTCTCCACCAACCCCCTATCTTTAACCCCCCTCCCACTCTCTCTCCACCAACCCCCTGTCTTTAACCCCCCTCCCACTCTCTCTCCACCAACCCCCTATCTTTAACCCCCCTCCCACTCTCTCTCCACCAACCCCCTGTCTTTAACCCCCCTCCCACTCTCTCTCCACCAACCCCCTGTCTTTAACCCCCCTCCCACTCTCTCTCTCCACCAACCCCCTATCTTTAACCCCCCTCTCACTCTCTCTCCACCAACCCCCTGTCTTTAACCCCCCTCCCACTCTCTCTCCACCAACCCCCTGTCTTTAACCCCCCTCCCACTCTCTCTCTCCACCAACCCCCTGTCTTTAACCCCCCTCCCTCTCTCTCCACCAACCCCCTATCTTTAACCCCCCTCCCACTCTCTCTCTCCACCAACCCCCTATCTTTAACCCCCCTCCCACTCTCTCTCCACCAACCCCCTATCTTTAACCCCCCTCCCACTCTCTCTTTCCACCAACCCCCTATCTTTAACCCCCCTCTCACTCTCTCTCCACCAACCCCCTGTCTTTAACCCCCCTCCCACTCTCTCTTTCCACCAACCCCCTATCTTTAACCCCCCTCTCACTCTCTCTCCACCAACCCCCTGTCTTTAACCCCCCTCCCACTCTCTCTCTCCACCAACCCCCTATCTTTACCCCCCCTCCCACTCTCTCTCCACCAACCCCCTATCTTTAACCCCCCTCCCACTCTCTCTTTCCACCAACCCCCTATCTTTAACCCCCCTCTCACTCTCTTTCCACCAACCCCCTGTCCCAAAGATAAGATGCAGTAGCCTGGTGCCCAACACTCATTAACACTCACACCAGGGGCAGTGTAATTAGTGTAGACATAAAGACGTGTGTGTGTGGTGTGTGGTATGTGGTGTGTGTGTGTCAGTTGTTTTAAGTCACATACTAAAGAAAACAGTCTATTAGGGGTAATACATAATAGGTTAGACTTAATGACAGGATGCACATCATTCATTCACCATGACAAAGCATCCAGTCGTGGGGAAAGTTTGCCTCCGTACACAACTCAAAGTGCCTTTATAGATTTACATGGTATTTATAGTTCTTTGTACGGTATAAGATACGGTATATAACCACATAGATAACCATCAATATTCTGAGGCATCTATGTCTAATAATACACCTCAATACCTGCTGCTCCCCCGTCAGGCTTCAGCTCATCCTAAACCCTTCCAGACAACAACAGCCCCAGCAATGTTAGGCTTCCACAGACACTACAACACTACAGCCCTAACAGTAGTGTGCTCTCAGACAGAGACAGTCTATCAATGTATCTGCAGGTGGGAAGGCAGTACAGACCCAGAATTACGCAGAATATTAAACCACAACACCTTTCCTGGCAAAGAACAAAACAGCATTATATGCACATTGTTTTGTTTGCATTTTATTCCAAAACATCACATTGAATCAATCTTGTAATACTTTGGACTGAATAAACATGGAGATGTGCTTGAATAAATACCAGGAAGGAAAATGGAATTCACATCAGGACTATTATCTAGCCAGTTCATTTATCAATGCCACTGTTGAGGCCATAACAGACAGCACATAAAAATTTCCCCTTTCCATTCTGTTCTCTTTAAGTGAAAGAATAAATATTGGGATTTATATCCAATTTACATTTTTATCAGAATCAAGATGGAGGCCAAACCTGTTCCAACTATTTTATATGCAGTTGCTACGACGAAAATAAAGAATGAACGAATACAATAACAAAACATGACAATCTCCAATCTTAAACATGAAAATCATTACGAGTAACATGAGGGGCCAGCTGGCTGCTGTCTGATGCACCAATACACACACACACACACACACATACACACACACACACACACACGATTGAGTGCCTCTCATAAAGACATATATTCATAATATATTATGCACAATAACCGTTTAATGGGTGTTAAATGTTGGTTATTCACTAACAGTAGGCCCAGCCACCATATGGAAGGAGTGTTTTATCCCCTCCTAATGTCCATCAGTCTCCTCTCAGTGATGTGCAGGGAGGGACACTAGAAAGGTGTTGCTGATGAAACAGGTAAACACAGCCAGGGTGAGTGAACACACAGATCACACCACGGTAGAGAGGCACACAGACTACATGTACAATATGACTGGAAGATGATGTTATGATTCTAACTATTTCACTTTTTCATTGACAAATCATGTTGTATTTTCATAAAAATACATATTTTATTGAACTGTCTCCATCTCATCTTGAAAAGCACTCCTGTCAAAAGTATGTGTGTGCTGCTATGCGTGTTTATTGGGATCATTTATCCTGCTCTGTGGGCTACTGTAGTGTAATGTAAAGCAGTGGCCTCAGAGCCCAGGTACACAGTAACGTATTGCTGCATCTCCTTTATGGGCTACATTAACTACAGCTGATTGAGAGGAAAACAGAAACTGCAACACACACACACACACACACACACACACACACACACACACACACACACACACACACACACACACACACACACACACACACACACACACACACACACACACACACACACACACACACACACACACACACACACACACACACCCATCTGTTTCTCAGTCTGACTATAGCAGCCGTTCAGCAAAGATATAGGATGATTATGTATTAGTACTGGGGAGAAGCAACATTTCTGATCCAACAGTCAAACCATTCTCAGACCACTTCAATTCCTCCTATCCAGTCTACTGAACAAACCATCTCACCATCTCTGTCTGGGCCGTAAAGCTCCATGAACACTGGCTCTTCAGCTGTCTGAGACCAAGTACATGGTAGAAACCTAGAGGCCATTATTGTGGTATGCCTCCCTGCCTGTTGACAAGGCTTTTATATGATGAGGTGGCTGGCGCGGTGTAGAGTAGAGCCTGACTGATATACCGCTGCACCCATATTATCAGCTGATATTGGCCTTTTACTCATATCGTGGTATCAGCCGATAACTCCACCAATAACCGATCTTCAATAAATAAGATGGGAAAAGGGATTCTCATGCTGATCTGAACACTTATGGCCATTCTCATGTGTCATTATTTTCACTATGTATGAAATCAACATTTGAAGCATAGTTATGAGAATTGACTGTGGAAGAATTACACTTTTCATTTCCTGTAGTAAAACAGGCAGATATATCGTATCGGTAGGTTTCGTCCCTCCAAAAATCGGAATTGGTATCGGACCCATAAAAACATATTGGTCGGGCTCTAGTATAGAGTCCATTATCATATGCGCACGTGCGCACACACAGACACACACACACACAATTACAATATGTAGAGAGGAGTAGACGCTGGCTGAACTAATACTAATGCACGTTAACTGTGGCTTGTGGAGGTGGGAGGCACACACACGCACACACACACCTTACAGAGTTCATTTTTCATATCACACACAGACACACAACTCTCCTCCCATACACATCAACTGCTCAATGTAGTCCGATGGGTGGTCCTTCATTTTTCATGCAAACGGTAATTTAGTGAGACTGCCTATTGATTGAGTGTTTCTTGTCTACGAAACAATGGCACTTCAATCGTGTGTGTGTGTGTGTGTGTGTGTGTGTGTGTGTGTGTGTGTGTGTGTGTGTGTGTGTGTGTGTGCGCTGCAGTGACTGATTTAAGAGATGGATAACAAGCAGATATGCCCCACCCTCTCTCCTGATTAATGACAGTAGCCAAAGCAGCTGTGGACTACATGTCATGATTTAACCATAGCAGCCCTCATCTAGAGATTACATTTTTCAAATTAGAGTCATTTAGCAGCCGCTCTTATCCAGAGCGACTTACAGTAGAGTAGTGAGTGCATACACGATTGACTTTTTTCATACTGGTCGCCCGTGTTGTTTGGTGATGTTAAATGTGTTTCTTCTGTTAATTTTTTATTACACATGCTTTGGCAATGTAGACACACTGTATGTTTCCAATGTTAATAAAGCCCCTTTGAATTGATTGATAGAGAGAGACTAATTAATGGGTTTATTATGTGTAACTACTAATATGAGGGATGACATGCAGAACAGTGGCTTCCAACCACCTCAGAGAGAGAACACACACAAGCACCATACACACCTCAACCCTGAGCCACAAGGACACGGCTAGGCCTGCTGGGAGAAACAGCAGGTCCATTAGGACTCAGGAGTCATTGCTATGTCTGCCCAGCAGTCTCACACACTGGCCTCATGCATACCCACATGCTCTAACCAACTGAGACAAACATCCCAATAAACAAATAAGCAGGTCCAAACCGGCAACCTGAAGCATGGCTCTCGTCCAGAGTCTGAGGGAGGGACATTACAAAACACAAACTGTAAAGGCCTTTGGAGCTGAAACAAGCAGAAAACAATGAAACTCACAACCACACAGTCACACAAAAACTAAACTCAACACATCATAACCTCTACAAACACAAACAAAATAAAACCATTTGGTTCCATTTGGCTTTTTAACGTTCATCTGACACGAGCTACCCCTGATGACAGAAACACACAACAACTGTTCATATTGGTGAGCTCTTGAATACCAACCACATAGAGACGGACACTAAAGGCGTCACCGTGCTTCAGTTGGGCTGGCGTCTAGCCGAGGGAGTGTGCTCGCATACTACCTTAAAAGACCTTTGCTAGAAAAGTGAGAAAAAGCGACAATAGTACTGTTTGTTCATTTTGAGAAGCCGTAGCATCTCAATATAGTCAGAATTAATCTAAGATAACTCAAGAAATCTGTCATTCATTTTTACGTTTTTGCCGAGATCTTAGTCGCGCAATTTCTCAAGTGAAAAAATGTGTATAAGGATGAGTCATCTCTCGTTGAATGACATCAGGCACTTCATTGAAGAATCCCTACTGTTGACCAATCGCCAACGAGGGGGCGTAGACTTCAACTACAGACTCCGGCTATCGACTTTGGCCTCCAGAAGAAATGTCGTGTGCCCCAACAGCCAAAGTCCAAAATGAACAAAAACGTCACAAATTGTCGTCATAATATATGCACAAACTGTTCTGAAGTGTTTTGGCTGGGAAGCATGCACCTTTTCCCTCACACCAGTGTTTATGTAACGTTAACTCCAGTGTTTCCATCAGTGTGATAACACCACCTTCCCTCCTTGTGACACTAACAACTTGGGAGAGCAGAATCAACAACCTCTGCAACATTAAGACAGTTGCTTTGTGAGAAGGTGTTAAAGTTCACAGTTAGCCATTTTTATGTAAATGCCAGATGAAAAGTGCCAGTGGCCTAGCTTTGGCCTCAGGTGAAAGCAGGTCCACCAGAGCCATGGTCCAGTGAGACGCGGGTTCTGGCCCGCATACAAAAGTCTGAGCCTTTTGGGTAAAACACTGGGGTAAATCCTGTATGGAAATGCACCAAAAGAGCAGCACCTAGGAGTTCAAGGCTATGACCAGGAATCTCCAGGTAATCTGTTCCTTCAGTCATCGTGTCCTGTCATTCACAATAATACACATTGTACAGAAAGGAGGGGAACAAGGGATTCACCCCATGGCCTTTCTGCCCTTAACTATTCAATGGCAAAACTGCTTAATCCATCCTAGTTTAACCCAACCCAACCTGCTTAATCCAGCCCAGTCTAAACCAACCCAGCCTCAATCAATCAATCAAGTTTATTTTATATAGCCCTTCGTACATCAGCTAATATCTCGAAGTGCTGTACAGAAACCCAGCCTAAAACCCCAAACAGCTAGTAATGCAGGTGTAGAAGCACGGTGGCTAGGAAAAACTCCCTAGAAAGGCCAAAACCTAGGAAGAAAGTGAGCCTGCTTAATCCAGCCCAGCCTAACCCAACCCGCTTAATCCAGCCCAGCATAACCCAACCCAACCTTCTTAATCCAGCCCAGCCTAACCCAACCCGCTTAATCCAGCCTAACCCAACCCAGCCCAGCCTAACCCAGTTCAGTATGGTCTAGTGCTGAGAGGATGAGAGGGAGAAGAAGAGAATAGAGGGGAAAGAGATCAGGTAGAAGGTGGAGTACATAGACACGCCCTCTGAACATAGTTATACATAGTCTGCTAATAGTTACAGTTAAAGTCAGAAGTTTACATACACCTTAGCCAAATACATTTAAACTCAGTTTTTCACAATTCCTGACATTTAATCCTAGTAAAGATTCCTTGTGTTGGGTCAGTTACGATCACCACTTTATTTTAAGAATGTGAAATGTCAGAAAAATAGTAGAGAATTATTTATTTCAGATTTTATTTCTTTCATCACATTCCCAGTGAGTCAGACGTTTACATACATTCAATTAGTATTTGGTAGAATTGCCTTTAAATTGTTTAACTTGGGTCAAACGTTTCGGGTAGCCTTTCACAAGCTTCCCACAATAAGTTGGGTGAATTTTGGCCCATTCCTCCTGACAGAGCTGGTGTAACTGAGTCAGGTTTGTAGGCCCCCTTGCTCACACACGCCTTTTCAGTTCTGCCCACAAATGTTCTATAGGATTGAGGTCAGGGCTTTGTGATGGCCACTCCAATACCTTGACTTTGTTGTCCTTAAGCCATTTTGACACAACTTTGGAAGTATGCTTGGGGTCATTATTCATTTGGAAGACCCATTTGCGACCAAGCTTTAACTTCATGACTGATGTCTTGAGATGTTGCTTCAATATATCCACATCATTTTCCTACCTCATGATGCCATCTATTTTGTGAAGTGCACCAGTCCCTCCTGCAGCAAAGCACCACCACAACATGATGCTGCCACCCCCGTGCCGTGCTTCACAGTTGGGATGGTGTTCTTTGGCTTGCAAGCCCTTTTTCCTCCAAACATAACGATCATCATTATGGCCAAACAGTTCTATTTTTATTTCATCAGACCAGAGGACATTTCTCCAAAAAGTACGATCTTTGTCCCCATGTGCAGTTGCAAACCGTAGTCTGGCTTTTTTATGGCGGTTTTGGAGCAGTGGCTTCTTACTTGCTGAGCGGCCTTTCAGGTTATGTCGATACGATATAGGACTCGTTTTACTGTGGATATAGATACTTTTGTACCTGTTTCCTCCAGCATCTTCACAAGGTCCTTTGCTGTTGTTCTGGGATTGATTTGCACTTTTCGCAACAAAGTACGTTCATCTCTAAGAGACAGAACGCGTCTCCTTCCTGAGCGGTATGACGGCTGTGTGGTCCTATGGTGTTTATACTTGTGTACTATTGTTTGTACAGATGAACGTGGTACCTTCAGGTGTTTGGAAATTGCTCCCAAGGATGAACCTGACTTCTGGAGGTCTACATTTTTTTCTGAGGTCTTGGCTGATTTCTTTTGATTTCCCATGATATCAAGCAAAGAGGCACTGAGTTTGAAGGTAGGCCTTGAAATACATCCACAGGTACACCTCCAATTGACTCAAATGATGTCATTTAGCATATCAGAAGCTTCTAAAGCCATGACATCCTTTTATGGAATTTTCCAAGCTGTGTAAAGGCACAGTAAAATTAGTGTATGTAAACTTCTGACCCACTGGACTTGTGGGATGGAGGGAGGGAGGGAGGGAGGGAGGGAGGGAGGGAGGGAGGGAGGGAGGAGAGATGTATAGAGTAGAGGTCGACCAATTAATCGGAATGGCCGATTAATTAGGGCCGATTTCAAGTTTTCATAACAATCGGAAATCGGTAATTTTGGATGCTGATTTTGCCGAATTGTTGTTGTTTTTTTAACACCTTTATTTAACTAGGCAAGTCAGTTAAGTACACATTCTTATTTTCAATGACGGCCTAGGAACGGTGGGTTAACTGCCTTGTTCAGGGGCAGAACGACAGATGTTTACCTTGTCAGCTCAGGGATTCAATCTTGCAACCTTACGGTTAACTAATCCAACGCTCTAACCACCTGCCTCACGAGGAGCCCGCCTGTTACGCGAATGCAGTAAGAAGCCAAGGTAAGTTGCTAGCTAGCATTAAACTTATCTTATAAAAAACAATCAATCAATCATAATCACTAGTTATAACTACACATGGTTGATGATATTACTAGTTTATCTAGCGAGATTTATCTTTTCGAGATGATAGTTTCCGGATTCGACCATATTAATGAACTAAGGCTCGTATTTCTGTGTGTTATTATGTTATAATTAAGTCTATGGTTTGATAGAGCAGTCTGACTGAGCGATGGTGGGTACCAGCAGGCTCGTAAGCATTCATTCAAACAGCACTTTCGTGCGTTTTGCCAGCAGCTCTGCTGTTTATGAATTCAAGCCTATTAACTCCCGAGATTAGGCTGGTGTAACCGATGTGAAATGGCTAGCTAGTTAGCGGGGTGCGCGCTAATAGCGTTTCAAACGTAACTCGCTCTGAGACTTGGGAGTAGTTGTTCCCCTTGCTCTGCATGGGTAACGCTGCTTCGAGGGTGGCTGTTGTCGATGTGTTCCTGGTTCGAGCCCAGGTAGCGGCGAGGAGAGGGATGGAAGCTATACTGTTACACTGGCAATACTAAAGTGCCTATAAGAACATCCAATAGTCAAAGGTATATGAAATACAAATCGCATAGAGAGAAATAGTCCTATAATTCCTATAATAACTACAACCTAAAACTTCTTACCTGGGAATATTGAAGACTCATGTTAAAAGGAACCACCAGCTTTCATATGTTCTCATGTTCTGAGCAAGGAACTTAAACGTTAGCTTTTTTACATGGCACATATTGCACTTTCTTCTCCAACACTATGTTTTTGCATTATTTAAACCAAATCATTATTTATTTGAGGCTAAATTGATTTTATTGATGTATTATATTAAGTTAAAATAAGTGTTCATTCAGTATTGTTGTAATTGTCATTATTACAAATACATTTTTAAAAATTGGCCGATTAATCGGTATCGGCTTTTTTGGTCCTCCAATAATCGGTATCGGTATCGGCGTTGAAAAATCATAATCGGTTGACCTCTAGTATAGAGTGAGGAGGAGAGAGGGATGGAGGGAGGGAGGAGGAGAGGTGGATAGAGGGAGGAGGAGAGATGGATAGAGGGGGGAGGAGAGATGTAGAGAGGGAGGAGATAGGAATAGAGGGAAGATGAGAAAGGGATAGAGGGAGGAGGAGAGATGAATAGAGGGAGGAGGAGGAGAGGGATAGAGAGAGGAGGAGAGATGTATTGAGGGAGGAGGAGAGATGGATGGAGGGAGGAGGAGAGATGGATAGAGAGAGGAGATAGGAATAGAGGGAAGATGAGGAAGGGATAGAGAGAGGAGGAAGACATGGATAGAGAGAGGAGGAAGAGAGGGATAGAGAGAGGAGGAAGACATGGATAGAGAGAGGAGGAAGACATGGATAGAGAGGAGGAAGACATGGATAGAGAGAGGAGGAAGATGTATTGAGGGAGGAGGAGAGATGGATGGAGGGAGGAGGAGAGATGGATAGAGAGAGGAGATAGGAATAGAGGGAAGATGAGGAAGGGATAGAGGGAGGAGAAGAGATGAATAGAGGGAGGAGGAGGAGAGGGATAGAGGAAGGAGGAGAGATGTATAGAGGGAGGAGGAGAGATGGATGGAGGGATGAGGAGATGGATAGAGAGAGGAGGAGAGATGAATAGAGGGAAGAGGAGGAGAGGGATAGAGGGAGGAGGAGAGATGTACACTACCAGTCAACATTTTTAGAACACCTCAAGGGTTTTTCTTTATTATTGTAGAATAATACTGAAGACATCAAAACTATGAAATAACACATGGAATCATGTAGTAACCGAAAAAGTGTTAAACAAATCCAAATATATTTTATACTTGAGATAATTCAAAGTAGCCACCCTTTGTCTTGGTGATAGAGGGAGGAGGAGAGAGGGACAGAGGGGGGAGGAGAGAGGAATAGAGGGAAGAGGAGAGTGAGAGAGTGGGATTGATCAAATCAAATCAAATTGATTTATATATCCCTTCTTACATCAGCTGATATCTCAAAGTGCTGTACAGATAGAGGGAGGAGGAGAGATGGAGGAGAGATGGATACAGGGAGGAAGAGAGGGATAGAGGGAGGAAGAGAGATGGATAGAGGGAGGAGGAGAGAGGGATAAAGGGAGGAGGAGAAGGACATAGGGAGGTGAGATGGATAGCGGGAGGAGGAGAAGGATATATGGAGGAGGAGAGAGGGATAAAGGGAGGAGGAGAAGGATATAGGGAGGAGGAGAGGGATACAGGGAGGAAGAGAGGGATAGAGAGGGGAGGAGAAGGATATAGGGAGGTGAGATGGATAGCGGGAGGAGGAGAAGGATATAGGGAGGTGAGATGGATAGCGGGAGGAGGAGAAGGGTATATGGAGGAGGAGAGAGGGATAAAGGGAGGAGGAGAAGGATATATGGAGGAGGAGAGGGATACAGGGAAGAAGAGAGGGATAGAGGGAGGAGGAGAAGGATATAGGGAGGTGAGATGGATAGCGGGAGGAGGAGAAGGATATATGGAGGAGGAGAGTGGGATAAAGGGAGAAGGAGAAGGATATAGGGAGGAGGAGAGGGATACAGGGAGGAAGAGAGGGATAGAGGGAGGAGGAGAAGGATATAGGGAGGTGAGATGGATAGCGGGAGGAGGAGAAGGATATATGGAGGAGGAGAGTGGGATAAAGGGAGGAGGAGAAGGATATAGGGAGGTGAGATGGATAGCGGGAGGAGGAGAAGGATATATGGAGGAGGAGAGAGGGATAAAGGGAGGAGGAGAAGGATATAGGGAGGTGAGATGGATAGCGGGAGGAGGAGAAGGGTATATGGAGGAGGAGAGAGGGATAAAGGGAGAAGGATATAGGGAGGAGGAGAGGGATACAGGGAGGAAGAGAGGGATAAAGGGAGGAGGAGAAGGATATAGGGAGGTGAGATGGATAGCGGGAGGAGGAGAAGGATATATGGAGGAGGAGAGAGGGATAGAGGGAGGAGGAGAAGGATATAGGGAGGATAAGAGATTAATAGGGGATACAGAGTGGGGAATGGGGCTCAAATAGTCTTGGAAGAGATTCAGAAAAGGAGGAGAGATGGATAGAGGGAGGAGGAGAGTTGGAGGAGGAGAGATGGATAGAGACAGTAGGAGAGATGGATAGAGGGAGGAGGAGAGGGATAGAGGGAGGAGGAGAGATGGATAGAGACAGTAGGAGAGATGGATAGAGGGAGGAGGAGAGATGGATAGAGGGAGGAGGAGAGATGGTAAGAGACAGAAGGAGAGATGGATAGAGGGAGGAGGAGAGGGATAGAGGGAGGAGGAGAGAGGGAGAGAGGGAGGAGGAGAGATGGTAAGAGACAGTAGGAGAGATGGATAGAGGGAGGAGGAGAGGGGGAGGAGGAGAGATGGTAAGAGACAGTAGGAGAGATGGATAGAGGGAGGAGGAGAGAGGGAGAGAGGGATGAGGAGAGATATATAGAGGGAGGGGATGTATAGAGGGAGGAGGAGAGATGTATAGAGGGAGGAGGAGAGATGGAGGAGGAGAGAGGGATAGAGGGAGGAGGAGAGATGTATAGAGGGAGGAGATGTATAGAGGGAGGAGATGTATAGAGGGAGGAGATGTATAGAGGGAGGAGGAGAGATGTATAGAGGGAGGAGATGTATAGAGGGAGGAGATGTATAGAGGGAGGAGGAGAGATGTATAGAGGGAGGATATGTATAGAGGGAGGAGGAGAGATGTATAGAGGGAGGAGGAGAGATGTATAGAGGGAGGAGAGGGATAGAGGGAGGAGGAGAGATGTATAGAGGAAGGAGATGTATAGAGGGAGGAGGAGAGATGTATAGAGGGAGGAGGAGAGATGTATAGAGGGAGGAGATGTATAGAGGGAGGAGAGGGATAGAGGGAGGAGATGTATAGAGGGAGGAGATGTATAGAGGGAGGAGGAGAGATGTATAGAGGGAGGAGATGTATAGAGGGAGGAGAGGGATAGAGGGAGGAGATGTATAGAGGGAGGAGATGTATAGAGGGAGGAGGAGAGATGTATAGAGGGAGGAGATGTATAGAGGGAGGAGGAGGAGAGATGTATAGAGGGAGGAGATGTATAGAGGGAGGAGAGGGATAGAGGGAGGAGATGTATAGAGGGAGGAGATGTATAGAGGGAGGAGGAGAGATGTATAGAGGGAGGAGATGTATAGAGGGAGGAGGAGGAGAGATGTATAGAGGGAGGAGATGTATAGAGGGAGGAGTGGAGATGAATAGGGGATACGGAGTGGGGATGAGGGGCTCAAATAGTCTGGAAGAGATTCAGAAGAGGGAGAGAGCATCGTGATAAAGATGGAGAGAGTAATCACTCCTTCTCCCCCCTTCCCTTCTTCCCTCTCTGCCCCTCTAAGCTACATTCCAGATTGATTAAAAGCCTCTCTTGTAATTGTCAGATCTGGTTGTCGTCACACAATGGTCTGTGTGTGTGCATCAGGCCGTGATTGGGAGTCCCATAGGGCGGCGCACAATTGGACCAGCATCGTCCGGGTTTGGCCGGGGTAGGCTGTCATTGTAAATACGAATTTGTTCTTAACTGACGTGCCTAGTTAAATAAAGGTAAAATTAAATACAAATAAATAAAAATGTGTGCAACGTGTACATACCTGTGTGTGTGTGTGTGTGTGTGTGTGTGTGTGTGTGTGTGTGTGTGTGTGTGTGTGTGTGTGTGTGTGTGTGTGTGTGTGTGTGTGTGTGTGTGTGTGTGTGTGTGTGTGTGTATACTCTCCTCAATCTCCAACTCCACAAAAGTTGTTACTTTTGTTTTTAAATCAAATCTGATTTCTGGATCACACATGTACATGTGTTGAGTTCAGAAACATACATTCACACATGCACACACACACACACACGTACATACACACACACACGTACATACACAGGCGCACATATAGGCACACACACACACGTACATACACAGGCACACATATGACACACACACAGACATTTCCGTGGTCATTAAAATGAGAATGGGTGTGTGGTGAGGGGGCTGTTGAATTACCATTAAGAAATGGAGACAAATGTAGAGAATCCCCAGCCTGTATGGTACACAAACTAAATCAGACAGTGACAAATACTACTGCTGCGACTCTATGACGACACACACACACACACACACACACGTCCTTATTAGGAAAATAAACACAAAGGCAGATGTTTGATGATAAAGCTGTGTGATCAAGGTTTCTGAGACGTTTAATAGTAATGAAGGTAATGAAGTGATTTATAATTAGCCATAATGATACATTACACTAGATGATTCCATCATGGTATTATCAATCAGAACCTGCTGCTGTTGTTTAAGATAACTGATGTATTGGGAGAACAAAGGTGAGGACATTCTTCAATGTAGCCTCTCTTTAGGGTTGGTACAATAGGTCTTAAAGTTGAAGGTCCAGTAAGTCATCAAGTCTTATATTTAAGAGACCTCAGACACACAGAATGCTCATTTAAAACCTCAATGATTAACAGTTGGTATCATTTATTATGTCATGTGGCCCAGACTGATGGATCTGATAGGTCAGGGCCGGGAGACACAGGGATGCACACAAACACACTTTCAAAAACAGTGCTTCCTTTAGTCTTGTAGGAACAACCTTTATAGAGCTTTTCAATATAATGACCAAACCCCTAACTGTCCTCTAGTCCCAAAGTCCCCTGCTGTCTCTAATCTCTAGTAGTCTAGCCGTGGCCAGACGAATGGTGAATATGAACCAGACAGTAAGCTGTAATATTCAATTACTGTATGCACAGCGTCCTCGTTCCGCCCCAAAATGATTTCTTTCAGCACGGGACGCATCGCTCAGTCCTGTCACACGCCCGTGTTTCCCAGTCTTCTACATCCCGTGCAAATTACTCCTCCATCTGCTCTACCTCTCCGCCACACGCCTATCCCCTCCTCTCCTGTCCCTCGCTCCTCATCTCCTCTCCTGTCCCTCGCTCCTCTCCTCATCTCCTGTCCCTTGCTCATCTCCTGTCCCTCGCTCCTCACCTCCTCTCCTGTCCCTCGCTCCTCTCCTGTCCCTTGCTCCTCACCTCCTCTCCTGTCCCTCGCTCCTCACCTCCTCTCCTGTCCCTCGCTCCTCACCGCTGTATTCTGTCATAATGAATATGCATCGCCTATTTCCATCAGCCAGGGCTCCTGCACATTTAATCTTGCTGGAATCTCCAGGTATTGTAATAGGAAATTGTTTTGTGTTTTAGTGTGTGATCTTCTCCAGGTATTGTAATAGGAAATTGTTTTGTGTTTTAGTGTGTGATCTTCTCCAGGTATTGTAATAGGAAATTGTTTTGTGTTTTAGTGTGTGATCTTCTCCAGGTATTGTAATAGGAAATTGTTTTGTGTTTTAGTGTGTGATCTTCTCCAGGGAGCTTGTTAAAGCTTGTTATTTTTCACATCAGACATCACTAAAACAATCTTTAATTAATGACTTCTAATGAATAAAGAGGAGAATTCAGGAGAGAAGAGGAGTAGGAGAGGAGAAAGGAAAATAAAGGAGTTTGTGAGTGAGTGAACAAAATGTCAAGGATTTTTTCAGACTGAAAAGAGCACAGACTCCCAGTTAGACCTCAGGCATAGTGTCATGTTCAGTGGCGGTGTTTATCATATAAAAGGACACAGGTCCTGTGCTTGTGTGAGCCTGTTAGTCAGCTCTTTTCCATGTGCAACACACTAAAATCCCAGCTCTTATTTTCAATCCTGCTCCGGTCATTCAAATCTCTCTTTCTCGCTCTTTCTCCGTCTCTCAAAAGTGCTCACTCACTTATTTTTCATACTGCTCTCTCTATTCTATCCCTCTCTCTCCATCTCCCTCCCTCCTCTCTAATTACAAAGACCTCTGTGCCCCAGGTGTGTGTGATATCGATACTTAGCTTCGTACAATAAACTTTATTGGCAAGCCCTGCCTGATTTCAGTACTAAACTAAAATAACAAGGAACATGAGAGGAGGGATGCTACGTGAGAGAGAGGATGATGCTTATGGTAAACAGAATAGCAGTGTCATTCAATCAAACCCGCATTGCAGGAGCTGAGAACTAAACGGGTAAGCAGGCTTTTGCTCCATCCCTGCTCTAACACACCTGATTCGACTAATTCAGGTCCCGAGGAGAAACTGATTAGTAGAATCAGGTTTGGTAGAGTAGATTTGTAACAAAATACTTCAGGAGGGTTGGCTTGGTCACCTCTGGACTACGGTGTGGTGCAGTGTAGCCTATGAGGATGATTGTGAAATATAAAGTGAACAAATGAAAGAGACAAGGTTGAAATGGAGCTAGCTAAATGGACAGAGAGGAGTGAAGAGAGAGAGATAGATGAAGGGAGAGAGAAAGGGATGGATTTCCCGTCATGAATGATCTATGGAAAATAATCTGTCTATTTTCTGATAGACTGTTAATGTCTGTTGGTTGCCATTTCAATCCTTCCTGCTCTGAGTGGCCTGCCTGCATTCTCATATTGGCTGCTGTTTCATCTAATATACATCTAATGGCTGTCAATGGCAGTGGATCCGCCCTGTACACAGGAACATAGGTTTAGAAACAAACCCTGGGTTGTTGTCTATGGAGATTACTATGGATGTATGGATCATAGATTTACTGAGCTGTGTGCCAGGGAGACATGAAAATGTGTCTAGGATTACACTAAAAACATCTCTATTCTAACACTATAATAAAGACTATACTGGAAACCATTTGTCAATATTCCCCCAACTCATCACCAAAATAAACCAATAGGAAATATGCTTTTTGTTTGTTTCTTACACTATAGCACTACAACTATTTAAGTAACAGTAAACATTCCTTAGCACCAATATGAAAACGCAATCTAATCAAAAATAACAGTTTGTTCTGTATCGCTCAAGAGACTGAAACACAATAGTCAGTGTATTTAATTACAGCAGAAACACAGCACTAGAGTAACACACACACACACACGCACGCCCATGCACACGCACACCCACACACAGAGCTGTAATTCTCTCCAACACTCCAGAGGTACTCCTCAGAGGAAAGCCTTCTAAAGGGAACAGGCTCTAGAATGTATTCCTGAACAATGGATTCCCACACAATACCTACAGGGCAAACTCCCTCTGAGTGTAACAGGAACACAAAATACTCTTTATATCAGATACACAATTACCAGCCAATGTATTAAATCAATTTAGCAACAGCAGAGGAGCGTGTGTGTGTATAAAGAAACACAAACACACGCAGTCGTGCCTCATGGGGGTTTATGAAGCTAGCTCTCTAGTCTCATATGAGTCACCCATCAAAGAAAACATGAAGCTACATCAAAATCAAAAACAGTTTAACACACCCCAAACAGCCCCCTATCAGTAATAGAGTATCCATACACCTACTCCCATTAATACCACCCCCTACCCAACCACTGCTGTCCTTAGGAACTCAGTGAACAGTGGACAGAGGTTGGTATTGCCCTGTTTCTGCTCTGTTTCACACATCCTATCAGAGCAATCTCTCACAACAAATGTTTTTTTAAACTCATTCATCAGTTTACTTAAAATACGGATATTTTTCAAATATATATAGGCCTATATTTTGTACTATGACTGCGCTTTCCGCGTCTGGATAAAGCTGTATAAATCCAATAAACTAATACATGAATAAATCAAGCAATTAATTATGATAGTAATTGAAATATATAGAAACAATGAATGTTTGTTCAAGCTTAACTGTGTTAAACAACAACCAAACAAAAATCTATGACACCACAACAACAGAGCAGAAATCCCAGCACAGTGGAAACACCACTTTAGTTCTGTAGCCCCGGATAATCTCTGTCCTCCACACAGCTCTCTCTCTCTCTACACTCTAATGCCCCCTACTGGTATCAAACAGTACTGTCATCTCATCAGACTGCTTCCACGACGATGACTGGCGCTGTTCTCAAACACTTGACCTGAGCAGATTTGTTTGGATTCCAGTCTCTCACTCACTCACTCTCTCTCTCTCTCACTCTCTCCACCTCTCTGCTCTCTCCACCTCTCTGCTCTCTCCACCTCTCTGCTCTCTCCACCTCTCTGCTCTCTCTCTCTGCTCTCTCCACCTCTCTGCTCTCTCTCTCTGCTCTCTCCACCTCTCTGCTCTCTCCACCTCTCTGCTCTCTCTCTCTGCTCTCTCCACCTCTCTGCTCTCTCCACCTCTCTGCTCTCTCCACCTCTCTGCTCTCTCCACCTCTCTGCTCTCTCTCTCTGCTCTCTCTCTCTGCTCTCTCCACCTCTCTGCTCTCTCCACCTCTCTGCTCTCTCTCTCTGCTCTCTCTCTCTGCTCTCTCTCTCTGCTCTCTCCACCTCTCTGCTCTCTCTCTCTGCTCTCTCCACCTCTCTGCTCTCTCTCTCTGCTCTCTCCCTGCTGGTTCTGTTGGCAGAGCTGTGGTGTGTCTGACTCACCCTCAGTATGCCCTCTGGCTGTACAGCCTGGCACAAGGACAGGGAGGAGAGGGGGGACATAGGGGTAGGAGAGGGGAACATGGGGGTACAGAAGAGAGTAGGGGTAAGGGGATAGGTTTTCGTGTGGGGAGTGCAGGGGAAGCCTAGTGTCTCTCCACGTGTGTCTGGTAGGAGGCCATTAGACAGAGACACACATGGGGCGCCACCTTGAAAAACCACTGACCCTACACTACTTTACTGCTACACAATTAAAGAGGTAGGGAGAGAAAGAGGGACGGAGGGGGAGGGAGGGAGAGAGAGATGGGGGAGAGAGTAGTTTCATAAAGAGCACTGACCCAAATGGCATTCAGTCATTCTTATCTGCACCAAAGGTCAGATAATCACACTCCTTTCTCCCCCCGTTCCCCCTCCCCCATCTCTTTAACTCTGTTAAGTAAAACCATGCGTAATAACCACATAACACAACAGAGCGTTGGGCCAGTAACCGAAAGTTCGTTGGTTCGAATCTACAAACCGGTAGGGTAGAAAACTCTGCTTTTCTGCCCTTGAGCAAGGCGGTTAACCCCCAACAACAACTGCTCCCTGGGCACTTATGATGTGGACATGGATTAAGGCAGCCCCCCGCACCTCTCTGATTCAGAGGGGTTGGGTTAAATGCGGAAGACACATTTTGGTTGAACGCATTCAGTTATGCAACGGACTAGGTATCCCCCTTCCACATGTACAGTATACGCTCCATCCAGAGCCCTCATCAAAGAACATCTCTCCCCTCTCCTCCTCGTTCTGTTTTAATTAAACACATTGACTCCATTCAGAATCCCTCCATCTCAGATCTCTTTGCTCTGCTCTGTGTGGACACATAGAGAGGGAGGCCTCTCGTTGTAGGAAAAGTAGTTATTTGATTCTGAATGAGTCTGTGTGTTAATGTTATTATAGTTCCAAAAAGTGTGCTGGAATGAACAGAAACACACTGTTTACAGCCCTGCATCTAAACTGCAGTCCCATGTGGTCAAAGAGGACCTAAACAACACCGGTACAAATTCATAGCTGAGAATGGTTCGATATGTTCAAATATATCTTCATCACAATGTTAGCAATGCACACCATATCAGTAACCACTCTCATGAGATGAATATGGGGAGAGAAAATCTGGCAGAAAAGAATAGGTCTAAAGAACCAAGACTACATCGATCTTTCTCTCTCTTTTCCGATAAGCTGTTTGCATGGACTTATTGTTTGTTAAGTGCAACTGGGACCTCTCGCTCCTCCAGAGTAAAACACGATGCTTTAGTTTGTATGTTCTACAGCAGAAACGTCAATGGCATTATCAAATCAGTAGTTTCCTCTCCAATACAAATGTTATGCACAGACACAGAGTAGCCAGCTCATATTCAATAGAAACATCCTATAGCACTCACTCAGATCCACACACACAGATCCATCCAAACTATGTACAACACACATCAATGGCCTCTGTACCTAAAACAGTATCCCTCACACACTGGCTCAATATGGGTTGAGTGAGCAGAAAACAGAGGAGATGGAGGGGGAGATGAGGCGGGAGGGGGGGGGGGAGTGGGAGCCAGGGGGATAAAGGAGAGGGAGAGAGGGGAGATGGAGTGGAAGGGAGGGAGGGGGGAGGAAGGAGAGGGAGAAAGGGGAGATGGAGCGGGAGGGAGGGGGTGAGAGACAGGGGGATAAAGGAGGGAGAGAGGGGAGATGGAGTGGGAGGAGGAAGGAGAGGGAGAAAGGGGAGATGGAGCGGGTAGGAGGGGGGAAGGAGCGGGAGAGGGGGGGTAAAGGAGAGGGAGAGAGGGGAGATGGAGCGGGTAGGAGGGGGGAGGTAGCGGGAGAGGGGGGGTAAAGGAGAGGGAGAAAGGGGCTTATTATTTTCCCAGCGCAGCTCTCAAGGTGATAGCCCTGACATTGGCTGGCCAGACAGACCAATGAGACAGATAGACTACTCTCCATGTTAAACAGTCAAGTCTGGCCTGGACTAAAAACATACCTACTGTTTATCAGCAGATCTTTGTCGAACCAACCCCAGCCTAGGTCTATGCCCAAGTCTCAGCCCCAGCCCACGATTCAGCTCAGCTAGACTTGACAATTGTGTTCAATTGTTCTTTGATGCATGTGATTGAGAAAAGTATGGGGGGAAATCATATCAATATCAAACACCATATCATAACAATGTGCTGTGTGTGTGTGTGTGTGTGTGTGTGTGTGTGTGTGTGTGTGTGTGTGTGTGTGTGTGTGTGTGTGTGTGTGTGTGTGTGTGTGTGTGTGTGTGTGCTTGCAGTATGTGTGTGTGTGTGTGTGTGTGTGTGTGTGTGTGTGTGTGTGTGTGCTTGCAGTATGTGTGTGTGTGTGTGTGTGTGTGTGTGTGTGTGTGTGTGTGTGTGTGTGTGTGTGTGTGTGTGTGTGTTCTAGAGCTAGGAGATCAGAGGTCAAGTAGAGCAGATCCCAGGTAGTTGATTGGCTAATGATGTCTAAGTGTAATGACTAATCAATGCGTGAATACATCAGCCTAATCTAATGGCCCAGGTGGGAGCCAGACAGCACTAGACGCATTGCACACATGATTGCGCCCAACAGGCAACAGTAACACAATCAATAAGACAGAGAGTGGCCTGGCCCCATGGGGGTCCCTCGTACAGGACCACCTGATCTACATGTATTTACAGTGGGAGGGAGGCAGAGAAGACTGGGGAAACAAATGATGGAAAACAAGGGCAGCTTTAGTTTTATTGGATTATAATCCTCATGAAAATGCAACGTTTAGAATTAAACCAATATGGTTTACCACTAGGATGAGATAGTTGTGAGTAGGTAGGATAGGTGATGGACAGCGCGACACCAACTTAAGTGTCTACAGATCAGTAATACAGACAGGATAGAGACACATCAATATAGAGAAATGTAGAGAAGCTATACAAATGTAACACATACAGTACCAGTCAAAAGTTTGGACACACCTACTCATTCAAGGGTTTTTCTTAATTTTTACTATTTTCTACATTGTAGTAATATGAAATAACACATATGGAATCATGTAGTAACCAAAAAAGTGTTCAACAAATCTAAATATATTTTTATTTGAGATTCTTCAAAGTAGCCACCCTTTGCCTTGATGACAGCTTTGCACACTCTTGGCATTCTCTCAACCAGCTTCATGAGGAATGCTTTTCCAACAGTCCTGAAGGAGTTCCCACATATTCTGAGCACTGTTGGCTGCTTTTCCTTCGCTCTGTGGTCCAACTCATCCCAAACCATCTCAATTGGGTTGAGGTCGGGTGACTGTGGAGGTGTCTTCTGATGCAGCACTCCATCACTCTCCTTCTTGGTCAAATATATCCTGACAGTGTCACCAGCAAAGTACCACCACATCCGCACACCTCCTCCTCCATGCTTCACGTTGGAAACCACAAAGACACAGCGGTTGGAACCAAAAATCTCAAATTTGGACTCATCAGACCAAAGGACAGATTTCCACCGGTCTAATGTCCATTGTGCGTGTTTCTTGGCCCGAGCAAGTCTCTTCTTCTTATTGGTGTCCTTTGTAGTGGTTTCTTTGCAGCAATTAGACCATGAAGGCCTGATTCACACAGTCTCCTCTGAACAGTTGATGTTGATATGTATCTGTTACTTGAACTCTGTGAAGCATTTATTTGGGCTGCAATTTCTGAGGCTGGTAACTCTAATGAACTTATCCTCTGCAGCAGAGGTAACTCTGGGTCTTCCTTTCCAGTGGCGGTCCTCATGAGAGCCAGTTTCATCATAGCGCTTGATGGTTTTTGCGACTGCACTTGAAGAAACTTTCAAAGTTCTTGAAATGTTCCTAATTGACTGACGTTCATGTCTTAGAGTAATGATGGACTGTCATTTCTCATTGCTTATTTGAGCTGTTCTTGCCAAAATATGGACTTGGTCTTTTACCAAATAGGGCTTTCTTCTGTATACCATCCCTACCTTGTCACAACACAACTGATTGGCTCAAACACATTAAGGAAGGAAATTCCACAAATTAACTTTTAACAAGGCACACCTGTTAATTGAAATGCATCCCAGAGTGTGCAAAGCTGTCATCAAGGCAAAGGGTGGAAGAATCTACTTTGAAGAATCTCAAATATAAAACATTTAACACTTTTTTGGTTACTACATGATTCTATATGTGTTATTTCATAGTTTTGATGTCTTCACTATTATTCTACAATGTAGAAAATAGTCAAAATAAAGAAAAACCCTTGAATGAGTAGGTGTGTCTAAACTTTTGACTGGTACTGTACGTGTACATCCCCACATATATCATCCATCCCACTGTCTGACTGTTGTTTATATAATCAGTAATATTAGAGGTCAGAGGTCAGGTGTGAGAGTTCCATCCAGATGGCCCTGGGGAATAGGCTTCCTCCTATATGTGGCTGCTGACCTTTCACACCACCACTCACACACAATGTTATGTAAATGTGTGTGGATTAAAAGCATTTAGCTCTCAGAGACCACTCTATACAGCTCACAGTGTAGCTATATTACTAACCCCTATTAGATATGAGACAAACCTCCCTCTGTATGAATAGTGTGACGACCCTCCCACTCTGTCTGACAAATTCTTTCTCTTTGCTCTTGTTTTAGGATGAATAGGATGTTGGTGAGCCGGGAGGATCGTCAGCAAAATGGGACACACCTGGGTTCGGGTGCGTCCCGGGGATAAATACACCTGACTACACACACCATTGTTACTTCTATATAGTTAACTTTATTTAATAAATATGTTTGTCATTTCTTTATCTCCACGTTGTCTCCTTCTTTGTTACGGGCTACGAGCCGGTTCGTAACAATATGCCTGGCTAAATGGTGTAGATTACACTTGAAATTTCTCTATCTTTGAAACTTTTGTTTGTTTATTTCACTTGCTTTGGCAATGTAAACATATGTTTCCCATGCCAATAAAACCATTTTAAATTGAATTGAGCCGTGGCCATGGCCACAGTAAGAGAGGGGGGCTCCTGCCCAGACATACCAGACCAGAGGAGCAGAGAGGACAGACCTGTGTCAATACCACCACCACTATACTGCTGACACTACACTACACGGATCAGTCCAAGGCAATGCTTTATTGAGAGAGTGAGAAAAGGACAGTAAGAAACAGGGAAGGAGATGAAGAGGGACTGTATAGTGCAAGTATTGGGGAAAAAAGATGGGATGACTAACGGAGAGTCAGTGGGACAGTGTAAAGGTTTTTCCAATACCTGCACTATACAGTAGATATACGGTCTCTTCATCTCTCTCCTCCTCTCCTGACCCTTGATTTCCTGTGTTTATGTGGCATGTGGGTAGGGCCAGAACGATGCCAGCATAGCAATATTTTTTCCATGGCAAAAATGAAAACACAAATCTGACCAAACGATTTGGCACTTTAAACACCTGCTGTATGTACAATCTTGTGAGCAATAGCTTGGAAAATAAATAAATGTGACTCGATGACAACAATGTTTATTTCCAACATTAGGGATGTTTTCTACAGAAGTTACATCCGCTTCATGTGTTTTGTTTCCTTGCCACGATACTAACAAGTACTGGTATTGTCCCGGCCCTACGTGTATGTGTGGTCAGTCAGTGCTAGGGCCTCTGTCTGTGTTATTCATTAGCAGAGCATGCCTTATAGAGTGAGGTGCAGTGTTTAAGTGGACCTGACAACAGATGGGAGTGGACCTGACAACAGAGAGGAGCAGGGGAGAAGTTTATAGTGGAGGCTACAGATTCTTCTCTATTGATCTTCTCCCAGTGTGCATAGCAGAGAGGCCTTCTCTGTCTGCTGGCTATATCACCTGGCACAAATACAGGATAACTCTCCAACACACACACACATACTCTTGTGTATTATAAAGGGCACATATCATTACACATGCATGCCTATGCAATTTAACTTATGAGTCTTTGTCTCAATTTCAGCAATTGGTCTCTGGTATCATGACACAAGGCGAGGCCCAGATGCAGACAAAGGAGGCATATGGTTGGAGTCTTAAAATGTTTATTAATCCAAAGGGGTAGGCAAGAGAATGGTCGTGGACAGGCAAAAAGGTCAAAACCAGATCAGCGTCCAGGAGGTACAGAGTGGCAGACAGGCTCGTGGTCAAGGCAGGCAGAATGGTCAGGCAGGCGGGTACAAAATCCAGAGAACAGGCAAGGGTCAAAACCGGGAGGACTAGAAAAAGGAGAATGGGAAAAACACGCTGGTCGACTTGACTTGTTAGGGATAGGGGGCAGCATTTTCACTTTGGATGAATAGCGTGCCCAGGGTGAACTGCCTCCTACTCAGTCCCAGATGCTAATATATTATTATTACTATTGGATAGAAAACACTCTGAAGTTTCTAAAACTGTTTGAATTATGTCTGTGAGTATAACAGAACTCATATGGCAGGCAAACTTCCAAACAGGAAGTGGAAATTCTGAGGCTGGTCGATTTTCAACTCATCGCCTATTGAAATCCCAGGGGAATATGGATTTGTTTTCACTTCCTACGCCTTCCACTAGATGTCAACAGTCTGTAGAACGTTGAATGAAGCATCTACTGTGATGTGGGGCCGGATGGGAGCTGTTTCAGTCAGTGGTCTGGCAGAGGGCCAGTTCTTGGTCACGCGCGTTCCAAACGATATCGTCTTGCGTTCCAGCACCTCTGTAGACTCAAAGGAATTCTCCGGTTGGAACGTTATTGGATATTTATGATAACAACATCCTGAAGATTGATTCTCTACTTAGTTTGACTAGTTTATTCGACCTATAATATAAACTTTTGAAGTTTTCGTCCGAGTTCGCCTGGATCTGCGCGAGCGTTTGGACATGTGTACTAAACGTGCTAGCAAAAGTAGCTACTTGGACATAAAATAATTGACATTATCGAACAAAACAACAATTTATTGTGGAACTAGGAGTGCATTCTGATGAAGATAATCAAAGGTAAGGGAATATTTATGATGTAATTTCATATTTCTGTTGACTTCAACATGAAGGAGAAATGTTGTTTTATCTGAGCGCCGTCTCAGATTATTGCATGGTGTGCTTTTTCCGTAAAGTTTTTTTGAAATCTGACAGCGGTTGCATTAAGAACAAGTGTATCTTTAATTCTATGTAAAACATGTATCTTTCATCAAAGTGTATGATGAGTATTTCTGTTATTAGATGTGGCTCTCTGCAATTTCTCCGGATATTTTGGAGGCATTTCTGAACATGGCGCCAATGTAAACTAAGATTTGTGGATATAAATATGCACATTATCGAACAAAACATACATGTATTGTGTAACATGATGTCCTATGAGTGTCATCTGATGAAGATCATCAAAGGTTAGTGATTCATTTTATCTCTATTTCTGCGTTTTGTGACTCCTATCTTTGGCTGGGAAAATGGCTGTGTGTTTTTTGGACTTGGCGGTGATCTAACAAAATCATATGTTGTGTTTTCACTGTAAAACATGTTTTAAATCGTACACGATGGGTAGATTAACAAGATGTGTATCTTTCATTTGCTGTATTGGACTTGTTAATGTGTGAAAGTTACATATTTCAAAAAAAATATTTTTGAATTTCCCGCGCTGCCTTTTCAGCGGAATGTTGTCAGGGGTTCCAGTAGCGGAACTCATGTCCTAGAAAGGTTAAACATACCAAATGAACTGGCACAGAGAGACAGGAAACACAGAGATAAATACACTGGGGAAAATAAGCGACACCTGTAGGGGGTGGAGACAATCACAGGAACAGGTGAAACAGATCAGGGCGTGACACTCTGGTGAGTTTGATGTGAAACCGATGTAACATCCAGGCCAAACTGTATTTATGAACAAGTACTTTATAACCCACAGACAGACACTAAGGTGAAATATTACATTAATATGAACAACCATTAATTACTCCCTCTTCTCGCCACCTCTCTCCCTTCTGATCTCTCTCGCTCTCCCTCTGTCTCCCTCCGTCTCCCTCCGTCTCCCTAAACCGTTCATGTGGGCAATAAGTGTATGCACCATGAGCACATTTAATTTGTGTGTGTGGTTTAGAGCGAGCCCAGAGGTGAGTCTTAATAAGGATCAATGGCACTTTATCTGGGCCGGCTTCCACTTCACAGCATGCAAATCACATAGCAACACTCTGGCAGGAAAAAAATAAATGGATTTAATTAAAACATGTAGAACCACAGGCTCTGGAAATTCAATTAAAGGATTTATGCAAAGGTTGGCTAGCTTTTTGTGTTGCAGTTTCCTGCTTCTGTAATGAGCTTTTCATATAAAAAAAAATCAATAGGTAATCTGGGCTGGGGGATCGGCTGCTTACGTACATTTTAGAAATCAATTTAAAAAAATAGTCCATCAGCCACAGTGTCACAACAGAGAGGGGTGGGGGAGGGGAGAGGGGAGAGGGAGAGAGAGAGAGAAAGGGGTGATGGTTTCCCTCTTTACTCCTCGATGGGGTCAGGGGAGAGATATTGGCAGTGTGGGGGTGGATGGAGGGATAGAGTAAAAAGAAGAGAAGTCAGAATTGTATAGCCTGGTCTTTTCTCTGATCTGGGTCTTTATGTTAGAGAGTGGCTCCCTGGGTGTTTGAAGCCTGTCCGGGCCTGACCTCCAGGTCGGGGGTACTTTAGGCCAACCTCGGCCTTAGAGGGCTGCAGGGCCTAATGGTCTCCCTGAGGTGTCTGGACCCTGGAGCTGGAGGAAGGTTAGAGCTGTGAGGTGAGAGGTACAGCTGAAGCGGGCCTACTTTGAGCCTGTAGTTCTATTCCAGTGCTCTGTATCACTGTAGGGTATCTCCAGTGTGAATGAAGATGTTCTCTACCTGTGCTGCTCTTAATCAACTGTAATGACTTCATCCTAGGGAGCTGGCAGCTCATTACCCCCATTACAGCTGTAGAGGTCTGGGACTGGAGGGACCTCTACCCCCCTCTATCTCTCTCTCCGCATGGCTGAGCACCACACAGACCGGCACAGAGAGGCTGTCACAGCCCACAGCAGAGCCAGTATGATAGGGCTAAGCTCTCCGCCTGGGTGTGTGTGACCTTAGACCTGACAGTGAGGAGATACACAGATACTGTACAAACGCTGTCATTCTGTAGAGAGAAAAAAAGAAACCATCACCACTCTCTCTCTTTCACCATCTCTCCCTCAAACACTCACTCTTTTTCTCTCTCCCTCTCCCACCACTTCCCTCAAGGTGATAGCTCTCAGAGTATCTCTCAGACAGTTCATTAGGTATCAGTGGTCAGTAGCCTGTGCACCTGGTTGAGTCATCTCCTAATAGCAGCAGAGCCCTCGTTACCGAGGACCAAGAAAGAGCGGAGAGACGGCAGGGGTCTAGGACCCGAGGCCAAAGAGGGGGATGGGGAGTTTGGGGGGGTTAGAGACATAGAGACAAGGAACGTGGGGCGGAGAGCAAAGCACAGAGGAGCTAGTTAAAGGCTCTATCTTGTGTCTTCACTCAGAGAAACCCAGCTGAACTGTATGGTATATTACTGTCTGTCGGTCTGTCTGTCTGTCTGAATGCTGGTCAGAAGTTCAGCCCTGCATATGTAAAAAGGTGGGCTGGCGCCCCAGGCTGAATGCTGGGTAATTATTAGTATTCTTAAACGCTAAGGAGCATGGGAGTGAGCACTGAAGGTACCACCCCCCAAGGAATGGACATGTCTGATTGGACCAGAGAGACCGCTCAGAGCCTTTACCCACAACCCACCTCTTCTTCGACCATTAAAGTGGAGTGAAGTTGCCCCTAGACACTGGTCTAAGGTCAGTCTTGTGATTCCTCCCTAATAGTTGAGTTAACAATCTGATTAGGGCAAGCTGATTCTAGATCAGTGCCAAAGGGCAAATCCTACCCTAAGCATATTAAGGAGCTCCTGAAGGAGTAGAGAAGACGCCAGTCAACAAAATGTCACAGAAACATGTCAACACTGCTGATTGACAAGACTGCCTCAAGACTGAAAGGTCAAGTACACATACACAAACACACAACCACAATATGGCCTAAACTGTACTTACAGACCCCGACCAGAAGCTGGATTAGACAACATTCACACTGAGCTAAAGGCTAGAGCTGCTGCTTTCAAGGAGCGGGACTCTGACCCGGAAGCTTATAAGAAATCCCACTATGTCCTCCGACGAACCATCAAACAGGCAAAGCATCAATACAGGACTAAGATCGAATCGTAATACACCAGCTTGCAAACTATTACAGACTACAAAGGGAAGCACAACCGAGAGCTGCCCAGTGACACGAGCCTACCAGACGAGCGAAATAACTTCTATGCTCACTTCGAGGCAAGTAACACTGAAACAAGCATGTTAGCATCACCTGTTCCGGACGACTGTGTGATCACGCTCTCCGCAGCCGATGTAAGACCTTTAAACAGGTCAACATTCACAAGGCCGCAGGGGCAGACTGATTACCAGGACGTTTACTCCGACCATGCGCTGACCAACTGGCAAGTGTCTTCACTGACATTTTCAACCTCTCTCTGCCTGAGTCTGTAATACCAACATGTTTCAAGCAGACCACCATAGTCCCTGTGCCCAAGAACACTAAGGTAACCTGCCTAAATGACTACTGACCCGTAGCACTCACGTCTGTAGCCACGAAATGCTTTGAAAGGCTGGTCATGGCTCACATCAACACCATTATCCCAGAAACTCTAGACCCACTCCAATTTGCATACCGCACCAACAGATCCATGATGATGTAATGTCTATTGCATTCCACACTGCCCTTTCACACCTGGACAAAAGGAACACCTATGTGAGAATGCTATTCATTGACTACAGCTCAGCATTCAACACCATAGTGCCCTCAAAGCTCATCACTAAGCTACGGACCCTGGGACTAAACACCTTCCTCTGCAACTGGATCCTGGACTTCCTGACAGGCCGCCCCCAGGTGGTAAGGTTAGGTAACAACACATCCGCCACACTGATCCTCAACACAGGGGCCCCTCAGGGGTGAGTGCTCAGTCCCCTGCTGTACTCCCTGTTCACTCATGACTGCCCTGCCAGGCACAACTCCAACACCATCATTAAGTTTGCCAATGACACAACAGTGGTAGGCCTGATCACAGACAACGATGAGACAGCCTATTGGGAGGAGGTCAGAGACCTGACCGTGTGGTGCCAGGACAACAACCTCTCCCTTAACATGATCAAGACAAAGGAGATGATTGTGGACTACAGGAAAAGGAGGACCGAGCACGCCCTCATTCTGATCGACGGGGCTGTAGTGGAACAGGTTGAGAGCTTCAAGTTCCTTGGTGTCCACATCACCAACAAACTAACATGGTCCAAGCACACCAAGACAGTCGTGAAGACGGCACGACAAAGCCTATTCCCCCTCAGGAGACTGAAAAGATTTGGCATGGATCCTCAGATCCTCAAAAGGTTTTACAGCTGCACCATCGAGAGCACCCTGACGGGTTGCATCCCTGCCTGGTGTGGCAACTGCTCAGCCTCCAAACGCAAGGCACTACAGAGGGTAGTTTGTACGGCCCAGTACATCACCGGGGCCAAGCTTCCTACCATCCAGGACCTCTATACCAGGCGGTGTCAGAGGAAGGCCAAAAAAATGGTCAAAGACTTCACCCACCCTAGTCATAGACTGTTCTCTCTGCTATTGCACGACAAGCGGTACCGGAGCGCCAAGTCTAGGTCCAAGAGGCCTCTAAACAGCTTCTACCCCAAGCCATAAGACTCCTGAACAGCTAATCAAATGGATACCCAGACTATTTGCATTGCCACCCCCCCCCCCCTACGCTGCTACTCTGTTATTTTCTATGCACATTGACTCTGTACCGGTACCCCCTGTATATATCCCCACTATTGTTATTTACTGCTGCTCTTTAATTATTTGTTATTCTTATCTCTTTTTTTAAGGTATTTTCTTAAAACTGCATTGTTGGTTAAGGGCTTGTAAGTAAGCATTTCACTGTAAGGTGTACACCTGTTGTATTCGGCGCATGTGACAAATACAATTAGATTTGAACTGTAGAGCTAGACAGTAGACAGGCGTTCGTTCACCCAGAATGATCTATATTTCCACATTCCGTTTTCCTCACATCAAAAGTGCTAGAGATAAGAGCTGTGTTTGGCCTCACACACACGCACTCACCCACATGCACAGACACACACACACACACCCACATGCACACACGCTGCTGGCTAGAGTATTGAGTTGTTATAACCACATTTAAGAACAGAGTGAAACTCTCCCTGTAAAGACCTTGGATTATCTAAAAGCGGGAAACAGTGGGCCAGGCGTGGCCGCACGATCTCTGATAAGCAGATGAAGGCATAGGGAGTGGAACATGATGTTAGTGAGTGATCGTCTGGCTGATTAAAACGTCATGGCTCTTTATAGATGCCTCTCTCCACTCTGATCACAGTGAGGGAGGGGGCTGCAATTCCCTACTAGGATATTAAAAATAATGTTTTATATTCTCCTCAGATGACTGCTCTACATATAGAAGCCACTGAAATACACCATTAATAATATTTTATATCTAATGAAAAAAGATCACAGAATTTCTTCATTAATATGAGTGTATGGGCCTACATTAAATAATAGTGCATATAAAGCACTGAACTAGGCTATATACAGTACAACATTATGTGAGAGGATCTAATGATCCAAGACATTAACCCGCTTTAACAACAACTAAATAAAACATTTCAAAACCGCATGCAACTCCAGGTGTTTCAGTGATTGTCCGTACTGTGTGTGTGTGTGTGTGTGTGTGTGTGTGTGTGTGTGTGTGTGTGTGTGTGTGTGTGTGTGTGTGTGTGTGTGTGTGTGTGTGTGTGTGTGTGTGTGTGTGTGTGTGTCTGTGTGTGTGTCTGTGTGTGTGTGTATGTTTGTGTGTGCGAGCGTGTGTGTATGTGTCTGTTTGTGTGTGCCTGTTTGTGTGTTCAAGCATGTGTGTGTGTGTGTGTGTGTGTGTGTGTGTGTGTGTGTGTGTGTGTGTGTGTGTGTGTGTGTGTGTGTGTGTGTGTGTGTGTGTGTGTGTGTCTGTCTGTGTGTGCGAGCGTGTGTGTGTGTGTGTGTACAGGCTTGAGTAATTTGCACAACAGACACACACTGGGACATTTTGATCATTCTTTGGGGAGTCGACATTCTGCTTATGTTTGCATTCCGGAACAATCTCCACGGATCCCATAAGCGAAGGCTAGCAATTAAAACGATAGCATCTTCATATCCCCACTCACAATAAATGAAATAATATCACTGTTTTATTAAGCCTTAATGTGGGGGTAAGAGGGGAGAGGTCTGGGGTGTTAAAGAGGATACACATTCAGATGCCTTATCAACCGCGGATTTAAATAACAGCAAATGCTCGGCTTAAGGGTGTGTGGTGCTCGTGTGTGTGTGTGTAGTCTTTATCAGACACAGGACGTTAAGCTAAATCCTGTGTCAGCACATCAGTATTTAATAACAGCACTAGCTACCTTTGTCCTTTAATATTTACAAACATCTACACCACTGTTAGTTAATTAACCGCATGTATGAAAACCTCCCGCCCTGGTCTGGAGGAAAAACTAGGCTGCTAATTGCAACTGGGTGCTCAGAAGTCCAAAACAGTTAGAAGCCCCCCTCCCCTACCCCACACACTGCCATAACAGCCCTAAGACATGATGTATTCCATACACATCTCTTTTTGGTCTCATACTATTTTAAACAAGTACCTTTCTTGGAAACACCATATGAACTCAGTTTAATTCTGCTGAAAGTAAGTAGATCTCAGAGCATGTTACTATCTGTGCAAAGGTGAAGGGTTTCAGGTAGCAATACACATAGAGAATAAGGGGCTGTTTTGTTAGGCTTTTCACATGATCGATCATAGTCTGCTGCTGGAAAAACGTATGTGTTATGGCTTTACACTCCCTCCTATATTGTGGATAAAGAGTTACCTGTCTAACAGAACGCAAGAGGGTGTTCTTTAATGGAAGCCTCTCCAACATAATCCAGGTAGAATCAGGAATTCCCCAGGGCAGCTGTTTAGGCACCTTACTTTTTTCAATCTTTACTAACGACATGCCATTGGCTTTGAGTAAACTCAACAAAGAGCTGCAGTTAGTTTCAGAATGGGTGGCAAGGAATAAGTTAGTCCTAAATATTTAAACAACTAAAAGCATTGTATTTGGGACAAATTATTCACTAAACCCTAAACCTCAACTAAATCTTGTAAAGAATACTGTGGGAATTGAGCAAGTTAAGGAGACTAAACTGTTTGGACTAACCCTGGATTGTAAACTGTCATGGCCAAAACATGTTGACAGCTAAGAAGAGGAGAAGTCTGTCCTTAATAAAGCGCTGCACCCATTTCTCGACAACACTATCAACAAGGCAGGTCCTACAGGCCCTAGTTTGGTCGCACCTGGACTATGATTCAGTCGTGTGGTCAGGTGCCACAAAGAGGGACTTAGGATAATTGCAATTGACTCAGAACAGGGCAGCACGGCTGGCCCTTGGATGTACACGGAGAGCTAACATTAATAATATGCATGTCAATCTCTCATGGCTCAAAGTGGAGGAGAGATTGACTTCATCACTACTTGTTTTTGTAAGAAGTGTTGACATGCACCGAGTTGTCTGTTTAAACTACCAGCACACAGCTCGGACACCCATGCATACAGTACCCCACAAGACATGCCACAAGAGATCTCTTCACAATCCCCAAGTCCAGAACAGACTATGTGAGGTGCACAGTACTACATAGAGCCATGACTACATGGAAATCTATTCCACATCAGGTAACTGATGCAAGTAGTAAAATTAGATGTAAAAAACAGGTAAAAATAGACCTTATGGAACAGAGGGGACACTGAAGAGACACACACACAGGTACAGACACACGCATATGCACACGGGCGCTAGCACACACCCTCTACACACACGTACACTGTAATATTGTTGTATAGCGATATCATACATTTTGTGTTGTCGGTATGTGGTGGTGTGACAGTGTTCTATGTCTTATCTTTTGTTTTATGTTTAACATAAATTACTTAATGTGTTTGGACCCCAGGAAGACTAGCAGCAGCTAATGGGGAACAAAAATAACATACAAAAAAGATAGCGGAAGAGGGGCAGAGGGTATGAGAGAGAGGAAGAGGAAGAGGAGAGGAGAGGAAGAGGAAGAGGAGAGGAGAGGAGAGGAGAGGAGAGGAGAGGAGAGGAGAGGAGAGGAGAGGAGAGGAGAGGAGAGGAGAGGAGAGGAGAGGAGAGGAGAGGAGAGGAGAGGAGAGGAGAGGAGAGGAGAGGATACAGGCTCATTGGGGATCATAGAGAGCCAACAGGTAGCGGCACCACTCAGATAATAGTTGAGTAGGGGAAACATAATAGTGTGTAGTGAAACCTGCTGAGAAGCATCTCTGAGGAGAGAGAACAGTCAGCAGAGACACACATGTCTGCCTGACTCCCTTTGTCTGTCCAACATCATTCATCACAACCACACTTCACTAAAATACTTCTTCTCTCCACATCCCATCCTGCCTGCAGTGAAAACACTAGATAGATAAAGGATGACAAAGGGGCTAATGCACTGATGTAATAGTCTAACTAAAGCATACATCACAGTAGCATATGGCCTCCAGGGTAGTGGCAGGACTAGTAGAGAGCCTTGTAGACTAGGAGCCTGTGTGTGTTAGGTCTATAGATTAGTAGAGAAGCCTTGTAGACTAGGAGCCTGTGTGTGTTAGGTCTATAGATTAGTAGAGAAGCCTTGTAGACTAGGAGCCTGTGTGTGTTAGGTCTATAGATTAGTAGAGAAGCCTTGTAGACTAGGAGCCTGTGTGTGTTAGGTCTATAGATTAGTAGAGAAGCCTTGTAGACTAGGAGCCTGTGTGTGTTAGGTCTATAGATTAGTAGAGAAGCCTTGTAGACTAGGAGCCTGTGTGTGTTAGGTCTATAGATTAGTAGAGGATAAATCACAGTGGGAGCTTTTATAATTCACATCATCAGCGTGTAAGTATTACAGAAACAACACACCATAGTAATGACAATGTACACATTGTAAAATGTCAGTAATAAGACGTATGTTATAAGTATATACATTGTTTCCCTTTAAAATCTCCTGTGTGCAAATATCAATATAGCACAAAGACAGGCATAGATTGAGACTGAGTTGTAATATAACATATGGAGATAATATGAAAAGTCTATAGAGAGAGGGGACATAGAGAAGCGTGTGTGTCAAATCTGCTAATATAATATATGAATATATGATCATTCATTCTCCACATGGGAGCTGGTTATGGATAAAACATCTATGATTGAAAAGCCATATGTGAGGAGTTTAGTACAGAGAGTAGTAGCTATACTATACCGTAACACTATAGTCTCAGAGCAGTACGGGTTTATGATATCTACCCTCACGAGGAGAAGAGCAGACACACTCTTAGAACTAAACTAACAAAGACAGGACGAGGAGGAAAAGAGGAAGAACAAGCCAGTGAATCTTTCTCCATCTCTCTATCTGTGAAACCTTCTCCCTGAACCCTGACTGCTCCAGAGATACGCTCCTTCCCCCATCCTTTCCTCTCGTCTCGCAGATAGATGCCAAGACTAATATTTGGACTAAAGAAGAACAGTTGAGACCACAGAATAAAGTATGAGGACCATGAACAGTAGCATCTACTCTATCCACACTCTCTAAAACAACCAGTCAGTTCAAGTAGTCGTACAGCAAATAACATTCAATAACCAAGTAGCCATCTATTAAATAACACAAACAACTCCTTCAATAACCAAGTAGCCATCTATTAAATAACACACACAACTCATTCAATAACCAAGTAGCCATCTATTAAATAACACACACAACTCATTCAATAACCAAGTAGCCATCTATTAAATAACACACACAACTCATTCAATAACCAAGTAGCCATCTATTAAATAACACACACAACTCCTTCAATAACCAAGTAGCCATCTATTAAATAACACAAAAAACTCCTTCAATAACCAAGTAGCCATCTATTAAATAACACAAACAACTCCTTCAATAACCAAGTAGCCATCTATTAAATAACACACACAACTCATTCAATAACCAAGTAGGCATATATTAAATAACACAAACAACTCCTTCAATAACCAAGTAGGCATCTATTAAATAACACACACAACTCATTCAATAACCAAGTAGCCATCTATTAAATAACACAAACAACTCATTCAATAACCAAGTAGCCATCTATTAAATAACACACACAACTCATTCAATAACCAAGTAGCCATCTATTAAATAACACACACAACTCATTCAATAACCAAGTAGCCATCTATTAAATAACACAAACAACTCATTCAATAACCAAGTAGCCATCTATTAAATAACACAAACAACTCATTCAATAACCAAGTAGCCATCTATTAAATAACACAAACAACTCATTCAATAACCAAGTAGCCATCTATTAAATAACACACACAACTCATTCAATAACCAAGTAGCCATCTATTAAATAACACACACAACTCATTCAATAACCAAGTAGCCATCCATTAAATAACACACACAACTCATTCAATAACCAAGTAGCCATCTATTAAATAACACACACAACTCATTCAATAACCAAGTAGCCATCTATTAAATAACACACACAACTCATTCAATAACCAAGTAGCCATCTATTAAATAACACACACAACTCATTCAATAACCAAGTAGCCATCCATTAAATAACACACACAACTCATTCAATAACCAAGTAGCCATCTATTAAATAACACACACAACTCATTCAATAACCAAGTAGCCATCTATTAAATAACACACACAACTCCTTCAATAACCAAGTAGCCATCTATTAAATAACACACACAACTCATTCAATAACCAAGTAGCCATCTATTAAATAACACACACAACTCCTTCAATAACCAAGTAGCCATCTATTAAATAACACAAACAACTCATTCAATAACCAAGTAGCCATCTATTAAATAACACACACAACTCATTCAATAACCAAGTAGCCATCTATTAAATAACACACACAACTCATTCAATAACCAAGTAGCCATCTATTAAATAACACACACAACTCCTTCAATAACCAAGTAGCCATCTATTAAATAACACAAAAAACTCCTTCAATAACCAAGTAGCCATCTATTAAATAACACAAACAACTCCTTCAATAACCAAGTAGCCATCTATTAAATAACACACACAACTCATTCAATAACCAAGTAGGCATCTATTAAATAACACAAACAACTCCTTCAATAACCAAGTAGGCATCTATTAAATAACACACACAACTCATTCAATAACCAAGTAGCCATCTATTAAATAACACAAACAACTCATTCAATAACCAAGTAGCCATCTATTAAATAACACACACAACTCATTAAATAACCAAGTAGCCATCTATTAAATAACACACACAACTCATTCAATAACCAAGTAGCCATCTATTAAATAACACAAACAACTCATTCAATAACCAAGTAGCCATCTATTAAATAACACAAACAACTCATTCAATAACCAAGTAGCCATCTATTAAATAACACACACAACTCATTCAATAACCAAGTAGCCATCTATTAAATAACACACACAACTCATTCAATAACCAAGTAGCCATCCATTAAATAACACACACAACTCATTCAATAACCAAGTAGCCATCTATTAAATAACACACACAACTCATTCAATAACCAAGTAGCCATCTATTAAATAACACACACAACTCATTCAATAACCAAGTAGCCATCTATTAAATAACACACACAACTCATTCAATAACCAAGTAGCCATCCATTAAATAACACACACAACTCATTCAATAACCAAGTAGCCATCTATTAAATAACACACACAACTCATTCAATAACCAAGTAGCCATCTATTAAATAACACACACAACTCCTTCAATAACCAAGTAGCCATCTATTAAATAACACACACAACTCATTCAATAACCAAGTAGCCATCTATTAAATAACACAAACACCTCATTCAATAACCAAGTAGCCATCTATTAAATAACACAAACACCTCAAAGAGTCATATCTCCTTTGGCCCACATAGTGACAGCCATGCAATATGGTGATCCTTTAGCATCATAAGTGTAGACTGTCTGTCTCCTTACCATAGACTTGGTGAAGGGGCGAGCCAGGGTGAAGAACAGGGTCATCAGCCACCAGCTACGATGGATGGCCGTGTACATCATGTTCCCAGGGTGCACTGCATTGCAGGTGACCCCGTGGAGCGAGAGGCGTCGGTGGAGCTCGTTAGAGAACAGGAGGTTACACAGCTTGGCCCGGTTGTAGGCCAGCATGGACCAGTAATCCTTCTGAGGAGGAGACAGCACAGCAAGGTCCACTTTACCACACTGGTCCAGCAGGTCTGTAAACCTGGGGAGAGAGGAACCAAGATTAACTTTATGTACCTAGTAAAGTTTTCATTTTACAGGAACAAGTCAAGGACCGAGTCCTTTAAGGATAACTTTAATGAAAGTACACTTGAATTAAATTCCATAGACCAGGGCTCTCCAACCCTGTTCCTGGAGAGCTACCGTCCTGTAGGTTTTAACTCCAACCCTGTTCCTGGAGAGCTACCGTCCTGTAGGTTTTAACTCCAACCCTGTTCCTGGAGAGCTACCGTCCTGTAGGTTTTCGCGCCAACCCTGTTCCTGGAGAGCTACCGTCCTGTAGGTTTTAACTCCAACCCTGTTCCTGGAGAGCTACCGTCCTGTAGGTTTTAACTCCAACCCTGTTCCTGGAGAGCTACCGTCCTGTAGGTTTTAACTCCAACCCTGTTCCTGGAGAGCTACCGTCCTGTAGGTTTTAACTCCAACCCTGTTCCTGGAGAGCTACCGTCCTGTAGGTTTTCGCGCCAACCCTGTTCCTGGAGAGCTACCGTCCTGTAGGTTCTCGCGCCAACCCTGTTCCTGGAGAGCTACCGTCCTGTAGGTTTTCGCGCCAACCCTGTTCCTGGAGAGCTACCGTCCTGTAGGTTTTAACTCCAACCCTGTTCCTGGAGAGCTACCGTCCTGTAGGTTTTCGCGCCAACCCTGTTCCTGGAGAGCTACCGTCCTGTAGGTTTTCGCACCAACCCTAATCTAGCTCACCTGATTCTAATAATTAGCTGGATGATAAGGTGAATCTGGTTAGTTACACACTGGGGTTAGAGCGAAACTCTTCAGGCACAGAGTTGTAGAGTCCTTCCATAGACTATACACATTTAAAATAGAAGTAGAAAAGTAAATGTGTCCATCGGTGCTGTAGTTACTATAGCAGCAGAAGTGTGGTCCTGGCTGAATACAAATGTAATGCGTGACAGGATGTACTTTAATTGCCTGCGACAGAGCAGTTAAAGCCCAGATGTTTGACAAGGCTCTTGAACATTACACCGCTCGCTGGGTTATTATGCAGTCACAATAACACAGAGACACCGCAGTCAAACACACTCCCTCAAAATGTGTGTGTCTGTCTGTTTCTGGTTGTGTGTATCTACATCTTAATCCAGTCATTAGAAACCCACCAATCAACATGTCACCTGGATTCCTTGTTGTGATTTTCCAAGCTGCCTGCCTGGCGTTTGCTTACCGTCCCCTCTCCGCTACATCCTCGCTTGGCTAAATTACAACATCTGCAGACTTTATATTTCATGTGAAGAAACTTCACAACTGCTTTAGCACTTGGTAGGGTTAATAAATCACTTGGCAATACACATTTTTCTCTCAAAGCAAGTTTCTTGACATTTAATAATACAATATGCTCTCTTTTAACTTGCGCCTGTCAAGATTTAAATAAGGTTACACTGATTTCATAGTGACCTACACCACATTGTCAACACTGTAAAATGTCTGTCTTTTTAGTTCAGAAAATAGCACAAATAGAAACATTCCTGGCTTTTACTTAGACGTAAAGAGCACAAATAGATAGTTTATTGACACCATTTCAGCCATCTAACCGTAACCCTTTCACAGAGGGTGTAATAGGGGGTTTGAGATACAGTGTCACAGAGAGATTTAATACAATATTTGCTCTCCTGGTCTTTGAGAAGGCCTAATGCACTTATCAGTATTGTGTCAATTACACTGCAGACCCTGGTGTTAGGGGGTGATGACATTCTCTACCTTTTCCCTCATCCCTCCTCCTCTCTGTCTCCATCCCTCCTCCTCTCTGTCTCCATCCCTCCTCCTCTCTGTCTCCATCCCGCCTCCTCTCTGTCTCCATCCCTCTTCCTCTCTGTCTCCATCCCTCTTCCTCTCTGTCTCCATCCCTCTTCCTCTCTGTCTCCACCCATCTTCCTCTCTGTCTCCATCCCTCTTCCTCTCTGTCTCCATCCCTCTTCCTCTCTGTCTCCATCCCTCCTCCTCTCTGTCTCCATCCCTCCTCCTCTCTGTCTCCATCCCTCTTCCTCTCTGTCTCCATCCCTCTTCCTCTCTGTCTCCATCCCTCCTCCTCTCTGTCTCCATCCCTCCTCCTCTCTGTCTCCATCCATCTTCCTCTCTGTCTCCATCCCTCCTCCTCTCTGTCTCCATCCCTCCTCCTCTCTGTCTCCATCCATCTTCCTCTCTGTCTCCATCCCTCTTCCTCTCTGTCTCCATCCCTCTTCCTCTCTGTCTCCATCCCTCTTCCTCTCTGTCTCCATCCCTCTTCCTCTCTGTCTCCATCCCTCCTCCTCTCTGTCTCCATCCCTCTTCCTCTCTGTCTCCATCCCTCTTCCTCTCTGTCTCCATCCCTCCTCCTCTCTGTCTCCATCCCGCCTCCTCTCTGTCTCCATCCCTCTTCCTCTCTGTCTCCATCCCTCTTCCTCTCTGTCTCCATCCCTCTTCCTCTCTGTCTCCATCCCTCTTCCTCTCTGTCTCCATCCCTCTTCCTCTCTGTCTCCATCCCTCTTCCTCTCTGTCTCCATCCCTCCTCCTCTCTGTCTCCATCCCTCCTCCTCTCTGTCTCCATCCCTCCTCCTCTCTGTCTCCATCCATCCTCCTCTATGTCTCCATCCCCCCTCCTCTCTGTCTCCATCCCCCTTCCTCTCTGTCTCCATCCCTCTTTCTCTCTGTCTCAATTCCTCCTCCTTTCTGTCTCCATCCCTCTTCCTCTCTGTCTCCATCATTCTTCCTCTCTGTCTCCATCCCTCTTCCTCTCTGTCTCCATCCCTCCTCCTCTCTGTCTCCATCCCTCTTCTTCTCTGTCTCCATCCCTCCTCCTCTCTGTCTCCATCCCTCCTCCTCTCTGTCTCCATCCCTCTTCTTCTCTGTCTCCATCCATCTTCCTCTCTGTCTCCATCCATCTTCCTCTCTGTCTCCATCCCTCGTCCTCTCTGTCTCCATCCCTCCTCCTCTCTGTCTCCATCCCTCCTCCTGTCTGTCTCCATCCCTCTTCCTCTCTGTCTCCATCCCTCTTCCTCTCTGTCTCCATCCCTCTTCCTCTCTGTCTCCATCCCTCTTCCTCTCTCTCTCCATTCCTCCTCCTCTCTGTCTCCATCCCTCTTCCTCTCTGTCTCCATCCCTCTTCCTCTCTGTCTCCATCCCTCCTCCTCTCTGTCTCCATCCCTCTTCCTCTCTGTCTCCATCCCTCCTCCTCTCTGTCTCCATCCCTCTTCCTCTCTGTCTCCATCCCTCTTCCTCTCTGTCTCCATCCCTCTTCCTCTCTGTCTCCATCCCTCTTCCTCTCTGTCTCCATCCATCTTCCTCTCTCTCATCCCTCTTCCTCTCTCTCATCCCTCTTCCTCTCTCTCATCCCTCTTCCTCTCTGTCTCCATCCCTCCTCCTCTCTGTCTCCATCCCTCCTCCTCTCTGTCTCCATCCCTCTTCCTCTCTGTCTCCATCCCTCCTCCTCTCTGTCTCCATCCCTCCTCCTCTCTGTCTCCATCCCTCTTCTTCTCTGTCTCCATCCATCTTCCTCTCTGTCTCCATCCATCTTCCTCTCTGTCTCCATCCCTCGTCCTCTCTGTCTCCATCCCTCCTCCTCTCTGTCTCCATCCCTCCTCCTGTCTGTCTCCATCCCTCTTCCTCTCTGTCTCCATCCCTCTTCCTCTCTGTCTCCATCCCTCTTCCTCTCTGTCTCCATCCCTCTTCCTCTCTCTCTCCATTCCTCCTCCTCTCTGTCTCCATCCCTCTTCCTCTCTGTCTCCATCCCTCTTCCTCTCTGTCTCCATCCCTCCTCCTCTCTGTCTCCATCCCTCTTCCTCTCTGTCTCCATCCCTCCGTCTCCATCCCTCTTCCTCTCTGCCTCCTTTCCTCTTCCTCTCTGTCTCCATCCCTCTTCCTCTCTGTCTCCATCCCTCTTCCTCTCTGTCTCCATCCATCTTCCTCTCTCTCATCCCTCTTCCTCTCTCTCATCCCTCTTCCTCTCTCTCATCCCTCTTCCTCTCTGTCTCCATCAATCTTCTTCTCTGTCTCCATCCCTCTTCCTCTCTGTCTCCATCCCTCCTCCTCTCTGTCTCCATCCCTCCTCCTCTCTGTCTCCATCCCTCCTCCTCTCTGTCTCCATCCCTCCTCCTCTCTGTCTCCATCCCTCCTCCTCTCTGTCTCCATCCCTCCTCCTCTCTGTCTCCATCCCTCCTCCTCTCTGTTTCCATCCCTCCTCCTCTCTGTCTCCATCCCTCTTCCTCTCTGTCTCCATCCCTCTTCCTCTCTGTCTCCATCCCTCGTCCTCTCTGTCTCCATCCTCCTCCTCTCTGTCTCCATCCCTCCTCCTCTCTGTCTCCATCCCTCCTCCTCTCTGTCTCCATCCCTCTTCCTCTCTGTCTCCATCCCTCTTCCTCTGTCTCCATTCCTCTTCCTCTGTCTCCATTCCTCTTCCTCTCTGTCTCCATCCCTCCTCCTCTCTCTCCATCCCTTCATACCTCCATCTCCCCCACCTTGTCTGCTATACTCTGAAGGTCACAACTTACATTACAACAGGGGGCTTAGGGAGTATAATCTACTACCAGGTCAGGGGTCAGATTGAGAGCCTGTTAGGGAGAGGCTAAGTGAAATAACCAGGAAGTCACGGGAAATAACACACAAACAGAAAAGTGAGTAACTTCAACGGATGCAATATAGGTGTGGAATGGAGCGGGCAGAATGGCAGATGTAATATCAGATATGGTCTCTATCCCCTCTTCTATTCTGGACCAGTCTGTAACTGACTCTCTGTTCTGGCTAAGCCCTCTTTGAAGGGGTTAGGCACCATTGATTAGGGATGGGAGAGGAGGGCGAGACTAGGGGAGGAATAGGATGGAGGAATACAGGGGGGATGGGAGAGGAGGGCGAGACTAGGGGAGGAATAGGATGGAGGAATACAGGGGGGATGGGAGAGGAGGGCGAGACTAGGGGAGGAATAGGATGGAGGAATACAGGGGGGATGGGAGAGGAGGGCGAGACTAGGGGAGGAATAGGATGGAGGAATACAGGGGGGATGGGAGAGGAGGGCGAGACTAGGGGAGGAATAGGATGGAGGAATACAGGGGGGATGGGAGAGGAGGGCGAGACTGGGGGAGGAATAGGATGGAGGAATACAGGGGGGATGGGAGAGGAGGGCGAGACTGGGGGAGGAATAGGATGGAGGAATACAGGGGGGATGGGAGAGGAGGGCGAGACTAGGGGAGGAATAGGATGGAGGAATACAGGGGGGATGGGAGAGGAGGGCGAGACTAGGGGAGGAATAGGATGGAGGAATACAGGGGGGATGGGAGAGGAGGGCGAGACTGGGGGAGGAATAGGATGGAGGAATACAGGGGGGATGGGAGAGGAGGGCGAGACTGGGGGAGGAATAGGATGGAGGAATACAGGGGGGATGGGA
>NC_052327.1:31399404-31442689 GCF_016432855.1 Salvelinus namaycush
GAGAGAGAGAGAGACAGAGAGGGGAGGTGGATTTGGCAAAAAATACTTCAATCAGTTATAGAACCCATTGCCCTCTATGGCTGTGAGGTTTTAACCCCAAACAATGCATGCAGAGCAGAATTAGGACTACACCCGCTAGTTATGGTTTCACCAGAAGTTGTCCTCCTAGCGGGCCGCCTAGCCCTGAAAGGTTATCAACATCCAGAAAAGAGCTGTTCAATTCTACAACCACCTAAAAGGAAGCGATGACCTCACATTCCACCACAAAGCCTCACCTACAAAGAGATGAACCTACAGAAGTTCTATCAGCCAGCTGGTTCTGGGGCTCTGTTCCCAACAGACTCCACACCAAGAGGCCAGGGTTCCGGTCTAGAAGCACTGTTGACTGCTCCTACACTTTTGCTTCGGTACTCTGGCCATGTCGAGCTGTGAGAGATCCTTGTCGGTGGCATCCCTCCAGCGAGCTCGAAACCACGGTAACACTGGCGAGCAATCCAAACACACCCGCCAACTTTTGATTTCTTCCATTAGAATGAATTACGAGGCCCAGGGCAGTTTGTGTACCCTGTGTTTAAGACTGCCTGCTGGATTCATTAAAAACTGGATGCTAGAATGTGTGAATTGTTATGCATGGCTCTAATGATTGTTCCCTATAACACTGTTAGAGAGGACTGGAGTGAACATTCACCTTCAGGCCTCCTAACACACAGCACATACAGCACATACAGCACACACAGCTCACACAGCACACACAGCACACACAGCTCACACAGTTCACACAGCTCACACAGCACACACAGCTCACACAGCTCACACAGCACACACAGCTCACACAGTTCACACAGCTCACACAGCACACACAGCACACACAGCTCACACAGCACACACAGCTCACACAGCTCACACAGTTCACACAGCTCACACAGTTCACACAGCTCACACAGCACACACAGCTCACACAGCTCACACAGCACACACAGCTCACACAGTTCACACAGCTCACACAGCACACACAGCACACACAGCTCACACAGCACACACAGCTCACACAGTTCACACAGCTCACACAGCACACACAGCTCACACAGCACACACAGCACACACAGCTCACACAGCACACACAGCACACACAGCTCACACAGTTCACACAGCACACACAGCACACACAGCTCACACAGTTCACACAACACACACAGGGTTCATTACTGAGAGTCACACTCAGTCCACACCAACTACAGAATGCCTACATATGCAAATCATACTCTACTGTGCTATATACAGAATCATTCAAAAACTCTTAGCCGCAGTGTTTAACCCAAAGTAAGAAGTCATCTTTAGATTGAACTCCAAATCCACTCCCTAAAATGTAACCAGCGTCAGTGACTTAATAGAGCCAGAGAACAGGTTGGTGGGTAATAAGAAAGCAGTGTTTGGACACACCTACTCATTCAAAAGTGTTTCTTTATTTTTTACATTGTAGAATAATAGTGAAGACATCAAAACTATGAAATAACACATATGGAATCATGTAGTAACCAAAAAAAAGTGTTCAACAAATCAAAATATATTTTATATTTGAGATTCTTCAAAGTAGCCACCCTTTGCCTTGATGACAGCTTTGCACACTCTTGGCATTCTCTCAACCAGCTACATGAGGTAGTCACCTGGAATGCATTTCAATTAACAGGTGTGCCTTGTTAAAAGTTAATTTGTGGAATTTCTTTCCTTCTTAATGTGTTTGAGCCAGTCAGTTGTTTTGTGACAAGGTATGGGGGGTATACAGAAGACAGCCCTATTTGGTAAAAGACCAAGTCCATATTACGGCAAGAACAGCTCAAATAAGCTAAATTGACTGACATGAAGTAACAGAGCATTTGGAATACACTGCTAACTTGGTTTAAAAAGGGTTAAAAAGGCTTCTAAAGTTTGTCATTTCTACATGTTTTTTTGTATGTTTTAATGTCAGACTTGATTTGCCCTAATGAAAAATGAATCAACCCCTACAAAAATGTCCATTAATTATAATCCATATAATAATAATTCACATTTCCTGTTGCTGCAGGATTATTTTCCTGCTGTGAGAAACTGGTCAAATTAAGATAGGACATCTGTATGTAAGACCTCTTTCAGTTAGATATCAACAAACTTTCATAGATCTAAATTGTACAAAAAAACTGTTGGTGATTTTACAGGTCAGTTAAAGAGGGACCACCAGTTAAAATCAGACCACAAGTTAGGCGAGAGCACTTGTCCTTAATGTGTATCTCTCAGAGCTCATAACTCCTCCTCCTCCTCCTCCTCCTCAGAAGAGCAGACATCAGTTCCTAGCCCAGGGTCTCATCTTCATAACCACCGGTCTAATGAAGGTCTTTAATGGGCCTACTGCTGCTGGCCCGGTCGAACTGTTATTTTAGCGCTGGTCAAGCGGGGGTGTTAAGTACCAAACAGGGATAGATGAGTATATTGTATATTTAGTGTAACTAGCCCCCTTTGGCCTGATCTCTGACATCAATGATAACCTGCCTGGAGGAGGTGATTGGCTCTGTGTGCTGCTGGGCTCTGTCCAATGATCATTAACACAGGACTTTATTGGCCATACAGGGACGGGAGCTGGAACAAAAACACACACAGGGTAGAAATGTGTGTGTTTTGTGTGTTTGCTGTGCCTGAAGACAAGCGTTCTCTAATATAGTTGTGGCAGTATCAGACAACTGCCCCATGCCATTCACAGCTCACAGACTCTCCTCTCCCCTCGACTCTGCTCTAACGTCCCCTGGGATGCCCCCACAAGTATATTTTAGTGATTACATTTAGTTTTGATACTTAATATAAATCCACCGACTGTATTTATTTAAATTACTATAGCGACCACCGACTGTATTTCTTTAAATTACTATAGCGACCACCGACAGTATTTATTTAAATTACTATAGCGACCACCGACTGTATTTCTTTAAATTACTATATCGGCCACCGACTGTATTTATTTAAATTACTATAGCAGCTACCGACTGTATTTATTTTAATTACTATAGCGACCACCGACAGTATTTCTTTAAATTACTATAGCAGCCACCGACTGTATTTATTTAAATTACTATAGCGACCACCGACAGTATTTCTTTAAATTACTATAGCAGCCACCGACTGTATTTATTTAAATTACTATAGCGACCACCGACTGTATTTATTTAAATTACTATATCGGCCACCGACAGTATTTATTTAAATTACTATAGCAGCCACCGACTGTATTTCTTTAAATTACTATAGCGACCACCGACTGTATTTCTTTAAATTACTATAGCGACCACCGACAGTATTTCTTTAAATTACTATATCGGCCACCGACTGTATTTCTTTAAATTACTATAGCAGCTACCGACTGTATTTCTTTAAATTACTATAACGACCACCAACAGTATTTCTTTAAATTACTATATCGGCCACCGACTCTATTTATTTAAATTACTATAACGACCACCGACTCTATTTATTTTAATTACTATATCGGCCACCGACAGTATTTATTTAAATTACTATAGCAGCCACCGACTGTATTTATTTTAATTACTATAGCGACCACCGACAGTATTTCTTTAAATTACTATAGCAGCCACCGACTGTATTTATTTAAATTACTATAGCGACCACCGACTGTATTTATTTAAATTACTATAGCGACCACCGACAGTATTTCTTTAAATTACTATAGCGACCACCGACTGTATTTATTTAAATTACTATAGCGACCACCGACAGTATTTCTTTAAATTACTATAGCAGCCACCGACTGTATTTATTTAAATTACTATAGCGACCACCGACTGTATTTATTTAAATTACTATATCGGCCACCGACTGTATTTATTTTAATTACTATAGCGACCACCGACAGTATTTCTTTAAATTACTATAGCGACCACCGACAGTATTTCTTTAAATTACTATAGCAGCCACCGACTGTATTTATTTAAATTACTATAGCGACCACCGACTGTATTTATTTAAATTACTATAGCGACCACCGACTGTATTTCTTTAAATTACTATAGCGACCACCGACTGTATTTCTTTAAATTACTATAGCGACCACCGACTGTATTTATTTAAATTACTATAGCGACCACCGACTGTATTTATTTAAATTACTATAGTGACCACCGACTGTATTTCTTTAAATTACTATAGCGACCACCGACTGTATTTCTTTAAATTACTATAGCGACCACCGACTGTATTTCTTTAAATTACTATAACGACCACCGACTGTATTTCTTTAAATTACTATAGCGGCCACCGACTGTATTTCTTTAAATTACTATAGCGGCCACCGACTGTATTTATTTAAATTACTATAGCGACCACCAACTGTATTTATTTAAATTACTATAGCAGCCACCTACTGTATTTATTTAAATTACTATATCGGCCACCGACTGTATTTATTTAAATTACTATAGCGGCCGTGAAAGGCTTTATTTTTCTAACAATAACATCTGTGTCAACATCGCAGTGCTAGCCGTGCCACTAGAGATCCTGGTTCGAGTCCAGGCTCTGTCACAGCCGGCCGCGACCGAGAGACCCATGGGGCGGCGCACAATTGGCCCAGCATTGCCCGGGTTAGGGGAGGGTTTGGCTGGCAGGGATGTTCTTGTCCCATTGCGCACTAGCGACTCCTGTGGCGGCTCGGGAGCAAATGCACGCTGACACGGCCGCTAGGTGTACGGTGTTTCCTCAGACACATTGGTGCAGTTGGCTTCCGGGGAAGCGAGCAGTGTGTCAAGAAGCAGTGCGGCTTGGCTGGGTTGTGTTTCGGCGCACGCACGGCTCTCGACCTTCGCCTCTCCCGAGTCCATACGGGAGTTGCATCGATGGGACAAGACTGTAACTACCAATTGGATACCATGAAATTGGGGAGAAAAAGGGGTATAAAAAATATATAATTTAGACACCGGCAACCGGGTATGCTGTCATTTGACTTTTTTTTTACTGCATTACTCAAAATGACAGCGCCGAAGCAGACATGTCTTTTCACTGTGAATGATGTCGAGGTGAGTGAAATAAGTAAACAGCAGATATACAATGCCTTTGGAAAGTATTCAGACCTCTTGACCCTTTGCACATTTTGTTACGTTACAGCCTTATTCTAAAATGGATTAAATAAATACAAATCCTCATCAATCTACAACACAATACCCCATAATGACAAAGCAAAAACAGGTTTTTAGAAATGTTTGCTAATTTATTACAAATAAAAAACTGAAATACCTAATTTACATAAGTATTCCCTTTGCTATGAGACTCAAAACTGAGCTCAGGTGCATCCTGTTTCCATTGATCATCCTTGAGATGTTTCTACAACTTGATTGGAGTACACCTGTGGTCAATTCAATTGATTGGACATGATTTGGAAAGGCACACACCTGTCTATATAAGGTCCCACAGTTGACAGTGCATGTCAGAGCAAAAACCAAGCCATGAGGTTGAAGGAATTGTCCGTCGAGCTCCGAGACAGGATTGTGTTGAGGTACAGATCTGGGGAAGGGTACCAAAAAATGTCTGCAGCATTGAAGGTCTCCAAAAATACGGTGGCCTCCATCATTCTAAAATGGAAGAAGTTTGGTTACCACCTACTCTTCCTAGAGCTGGTCGCCAGGATAAACTGAGCAATCGGAGAAGGGCCTTGGTCAGGAAGGAAACTATGAACCCGATGGTCACACTGACAGAGCTCCAGTGTTCCTCTTTGGAGATGGGAGAACCTTCCAGAACCTTCCAGAACCTTCCAGAAGGACATCTCTGCAGCACTCCACCAATCAGGCCTTTATGGTAGGGTGGCCAGACGGAAGCCACTCCTCAGTAAAAGGCATATAGCAGCCCGCTAGGAGTTTGCCAAAAGGCACCTAAAGGACTCTGACCATGAGAAACACAATTCTCTGGTCCGATGAAACCAAGATTAAACTCTTTGACCTGAATGTCAAGCATTATGTCTGGAGGAAACGTGGCATCATCCCTACGGTGAAGCACAGTGGTGGCAGCATCATGCTGTGGGGGTGTTTTTCATCGGCAGGGACTGGGAGACTAGTCAGGATCGAGGCAAAGATGAAGTACAGAGAGATCCTTGATGAAAACCTGCTCCACAGTGCTCAGAACCTCAGACTGGGGTGAAGGTTCACCTTCCTACAAGACAAGACCCTAAGCTCACAGCCAAGACAACACAGGAGTGGCTTTGGGACAAGTCTCTGAATGTCCAGCCAGAGCCCGGACTTAAACCTGATCGAACATCTCTGGAGAGACCTGAAAATAGCTGTGCACCAACACTCACCATCCAACCTGACAGAGTTTGAGAGGATCTACAGAGAAGAATGGGAGAATGTCCCCAAATACAGGTGTGCCAAGCTTGTAGCGTCATACCCAAGAAGACTCAAGGCTGTAATTGCTGTCAAAGGTGCTTCAACAAAGTACTGAGCAAAGGATCTGAAGACTCATGTAAATGTGATATTTCACTTGTTTAGAGGAAGATGAGTTAGAGATGATTGGAGGAATAGAGATGTGGAGCGAGGAGTGGAGGGAGAGGAGAGTGGAGCGAGAGGAGAGTGGAGGGAGAGGAGAGTGGAGGGAGAGGAGAGTGGAGGGAGGAGTGGAGTGAGAGGAGAGTGGAGGGAGAGGAGAGTGGAGTGGAGGGAGGAGTGGAGCAAGAGGAGAGTGGAGCGAGAGGAGAGTGGAGGGAGGAGTGGAGCGAGAGGAGAGTGGAGGGAGAGGAGAGTGGAGGGAGGAGTGGAGTGAGAGGAGAGTGGAGGGAGGAGTGGAGCGAGAGGAGAGTGGAGGGAGAGGAGAGTGGAGGGAAGAGTGGAGCGAGAGGAGAGTGGAGGGAGGAGTGGAGCGAGAGGAGAGTGGAGGAAGGAGTGGAGGGAGGAGTGGAGCGAGAGGAGAGTGGAGCGAGAGGAGAGTTGAGGTAGGAGTGGAGCGAGAGGAGAGTGGAGCGAGAGGAGAGTGGGGAGAGGAGTGGAGCGAGAGGAGAGTGGAGCGAGAGGAGAGTGGAGGGAGGAGTGGAGCGAGAGGAGAGTGGAGGGAGAGGAGAGTGGAGGAAGGAGTGGAGCAAGAGGAGAGTGGAGGAAGGAGTGGAGGTAGGAGTGGAGCGAGAGGAGAGGAGCGAGAGGAGAGTGGGGAGAGGAGTGGAGCGAGAGGAGAGTGGAGCGAGAGGAGAGTGGGGAGAGGAGTGGAGCGAGAGGAGAGTGGAGGGAGAGGAGAGTGGAGGGAGGAGTGGAGCGAGAGGAGAGTGGAGGGAGGAGTGGAGCGAGAGGAGAGTGGAGGGAGAGGAGAGTGGAGGAAGGAGTGGAGCAAGAGGAGAGTGGAGGAAGGAGTGGAGGGAGGAGTGGAGCGAGAGGAGAGTGGAGCGAGAGGAGAGTGGAGGTAGGAGTGGAGCGAGAGGAGAGTGGAGCGAGAGGAGAGTGGGGAGAGGAGTGGAGCGAGAGGAGAGTGGAGCGAGAGGAGAGTGGAGGGAGGAATGGAGCAAGAGGAGAGTGGAGGGAGAGGAACATGAGGGAGAGGAGGAAGAAAAGGATGAGGGAGAGGAGGAAGAAGAGGATGAGGGAGAGGAGGAAGAACAGGATAAGGGAGAGGAGGAAGCAGAGGGGGAGGTGGAAGAAGAGGGAGGGGAAAACGGAGCCCACACACCCGAGACGGGAGCCTACGTTTCCATGGAGTCTCTGCCCCAAGTCCCACCATTCACCCTTGTACCACACAGCCTGGGCCTAAAGTGACAGTGGCAGTGGTTTTGGAGTTGTTTTTAAAAGTGGTAGGAACTTAAATCTGTTCAAGAGCTTGACCATCTGATGAGCTTTTACAATGTTGGACGCACAGGCATAAAATGGTGGAAGTATTTGTTTTGGAGTATGCTCAACATTGCCATCATAAATGCGTACATTGCGTGGGGGACCCTGCAAAGGCCCTTCTCAGAAACTGCAGGTGCTGGACTCTGAAGGCCTTCAAAATGCAGCTTGTGCAGTCATTTTGTGATATGGCTACAGTGGCAGGAATAGGGGTGCCAAGAGTGTGGCACCAGAGCGTGGCCCAAGTTGTAACTGATTTGAAAGCAGGTTAAGTTTGAATGACACAAGATAGGGTGTGTGGTGTGCATCCGGAGTGGACACAAGGCAAAGAGTGGTAGATGTGTAGAAACCTCCTTTGGGTGCTCTACGTGTTCTGTGCCATTTTGCAGGATGGGGCCGTGCTTCCAGAAGTTCCATAACATGTTGTAGGCTAAATGCAAACACTAAAGTGACATTGTGAAATATGAATTTGTCATACAAATCTTTTAGTCTCTGAACAGTTGTGGTGTTTTGTATCTTCTCTCTTTATCTATCTAATACAGTCAGTCAATTGTTGTCAAAGTAGGCTTTACATCCGGCCTGGTCTGTACTAAATCTTACTGAGAGAGGTTACCTACATTTTGTGTCAGGCCTGGTCTGTACTAAATCGTACTGAGAGAGGTTACCTACAGGTTACCTAGGTAGACGTAGACGGCGGACGTAAAGGTAACGTAAAGGTAATGGCGGACTGAACGAAGTTATGTAGAGCACCTCAAGATAAAACATAATATTCGAAATATCTGCTAAATTAGACTAAAATATTAGCACTAAATAATCTGGTGGGTGATAACCTTCAATCTGGATAATAACACAAAACAAATCCTAAGACTAGAGACATTTATCGACAAATATTACGAAAACAAGCAACACCCAAACATGACGGAGAGTAAGACAGGGGAACCGATTCAAAAACGAAAACGTGACTCTTCAACAGACACTGATGATCTAATATTCTCACCACCGGCAATGGTAAAGGTCGAAACCGATCTGTTAAAATCAATAAATGACAAACTGGGTATACTTGAATTAGTTAGTAAGGATATAAAAGAGTTGAAGGCAAGCCTAGAGATGAGTGATGAAAAAGCTGCGACATTGGAGAAGGAAACACACGCGCTAAAAGGGACAGTCAATAAGATTGAAACCGAAATGAATGAAATTAAAAAGGAGAACACCGTTCTGAAGGAATGCTTACTGGACATACAAACTAGATCCATGAGAGAGAATTTGGTACTTACAAATATCCAAGAGAAAGAAGGAGAGGTTCCTGAATCTGTAGTTAGAGAGTTCCTTTTTGCAGCGCTTCAGATTCCACGCGAAGTTATCGACAAGATCCAACTTGAACGTGTACACCGCCTCGGACAGAGAGGGCAGAGGTACGAACGCCCAATCGTTGCCAAATTTGCTTCATTTAAAGATAAAATAATGGTTAAAAGCCTGGGTAAAAGACTTGCTGGGACCAAAATTGGCATGAATGATCAGTTTCCGAAAGAAATTGCAGAACGGCGCAAAGTTCTGTATCCAATTTTCAAAGAAAATAGATTAAAAGCGAAACGAGTAGCTCTCGTCGTTGATAAACTATATATTGATAACCAGTTGTTCAGAGACACAAAGACTACTCCATGGTTATTTTAAAAAACAAAGACTACTCCATGGTTATTTTAAAAAACAAAGACTACTCCATGGTTATTTTAAAAATTACAAAGTTCTCATAGATGAGGAAAATAAACACAATTCAAGCCCGGTTATTGATTGTAACAATACAATACAAAATATAGCTTTTCTATAAATCTTCACATATAACTAATTGAACACAAGCACTATTTCTACATAGTGAAGATAAAAACTAAGTAAACAGAAGGCACAGTATGTGTGGATGGTGTGATGTGTGTTTATTTTTATTTGTTATGTTTGGAAAGTTGAGTGAGTGAGTAATGAAATGGTTGCATATCCCAGAGCCAATGTATTGCTGTGAGCCGGGTATGAGAGGGCTTTCAATGTTGTTCAGATGATGGATATACTTTTATAATGAATTATACGTCTTATTTATTTATTGTCCTATCATGGGGAACTACATTTTTAAAATAAATTATATCTAATTATTTATTATCCTATTTTAATGGTACGGTCCATGGCCCTATACCCTAGACACCCACATGAATGGCCCAGATACTAAGGAGAAGTCCCTAACTGTTTTATGTGCATGCTGTAAGCGGTCTGTATGCAGCCAAAATGAGGTCAGGGACCAAGAGCAGCACTGCCCCCTCAAGATTCTGAGCCTGCTTGGCAGGGTTGGTCCTGCAAAGCCAAAGCCCCCTAAAGGGAGAGCATAATAAACAAGGAAATTCTCAAAGCTGCTAATGAGAACCTTGACGACCTTGTACCTAGCCGGTGGGGATTCCGGTGGGGTGCCCCCACCCAGGCAGTGGCAGTGCTGGCAACACTAGCTGCAGTAACCCATGGGGAGGGGGTCACACTCGGACATTCAGAGAGGGGGTATATTATTGTGGCCCTGGTGGCACGAAATCAAAGTCGGACTGCATGGAGATGCTTGGGAACATGGTCAAAACGGATGACCATATTGTGGGTGTTTCAGGAAGAAGGTGTACATTTGACCTCCATCATCTAGGATGTGACAATGGTAAATAAATCTCTACATTTATGCTCATTTTTTGCGCGGTCTTGCAGGCCTTCTCATGCAGCTGCAACTGCAAGTACATTTGTAAATCATGACCCATCTTGAGTTGGGCTCTGGGATGGTGCAATTGTTGAGAGGGTGAGCTTATGGTTGTGTGGGGGTAAGGGCTGAATGTGTGTGGGTGTATGTGTGTATCCCACAACTGTTGCGAAGGAAGAAGTAAAAGATGTTAGGGACTATAGAGGATGATCCACAGCAATATGTAATACACATCGAGGTGAGGGCGATGGAAATGCATTTGGCAATGGATCTGCTTCGGTTCGGTGGATGGCGCTGTGTGCACTTTTCGAAGGATGGATCCCAGTCGGTCCGGGGCTGTGCGATGGGGGGGGTCGGGGGTGGTCTGCCGGGCATTGGGATGACAACCCAACTCGAGATGGGGGCTTTTGGCGGGTGGAATAGTGGGGACCAATTGGAGGTTTGCTTAGTGGAGATGCAAATGTCATGGTACAACTATATAGACACTCAATCATTATGTTACTTTTTAATAGGACGTTTACAAACATATATTTTGATAAAAATAATTGAAAGGTGTGTCTCATTATGGTAAGTGGTGAAATAAGTATAGCCAGTCACAATTGTAATGGCTTAGCAGATAATAAGAAAAGACGATCAGTATTTACCTGGCTAAAAGAGAAGGATTATAATATCTATTGTTTACAGGAAACCCATTCGACAGTTTTAGATGAAGTTTTGTGGAAAAAGAACTGGGGGGGCGAAATATATTTCTCCCATGGGCAAAGAAATTCAAAAGGGGTGATGGTTTTAATTAATAATAACTTTGATCCAAATGTGCAACTTGTCCAAACAGATCCTCAAGGTAGATGGATTATTTTAAATATGTTATTGGACAATAAACATATATGGCTTATTAACCTATACGGTCCGAATAATGATGATCCAAGCTTCTTTGACAATATATATAAGAATGTATCAACTCTACAAGCAACACTAGACTCTATTATTATAGTGGGAGATTTTAATACGGTCTTAAATACCTCTATGGACCGGAAAGGAAATCACACTACAAACTATCACCCTCAGGCACTTAAGGAAATCAGGAATGTCATGGATATATTGGAATTAGTGGATATATGGAGACTTAAATACCCTGACCTAGTGAGATATACATGGCGGAGGCTTAATCAAGCTAGTCGCCTTGACTACTTTCTTATATCATTCTCTCTGGCACCAAAAGTTAAAAAGTGTTTGATAGGGGACAGAATGCGGTCGGACCATCACATAATTGGCATATATATTACTCTTACAGAATTTCCACGTGGGCGAGGATATTGGAAATTTAATCAAAGCCTACTAGATGATAAATTGTTTAGAACTAGGACAGAAGAATTTATAACTGACTTTTTTTAGACATAACATAGGTACAGCAGATCCCCATATTGTATGGGACACTTTTAAGTGTGCCTTTAGAGGCCATGCAATTCAGTACTCATCTATAAAACAAAAGCAATTTCGATCAAAAGAGTCCATATTAACAAAGGAAATTGAAGGACTAACAGTACAGTTAGATAACAATAAAAACGGTACCATAGAGGCACAGAATAAGTTAGAGGAAAAACAAAAAGAAATGGAGGAACTTATTCAAGAAAGATCCAGTGTAATATATTATAAAAATAAAGCGAACTGGATGGAATATGGGGAAAAATGCACCAAATTCTTTTTCAATCTTCAATATAGAAATGCTACCAAAAAAAACGTATTAAAACTTGTTACAAATGATGGAGTCACGCATGATTCACCAAATGATATTTTGAAAGAGGAAGTAAAGTACTTTAAGAATATGTTTTCGTTTCAGGCTCCTCCATCTCCACTAACTGAAACTAATTGTATGGATTTTTTCCCTAATAATAATGTAAAATTAACATCTGTACAGAAAGACTCATGTGAAGGCCTAATTACAGAGGAGGAACTACTTGATGCAATTGGGGCCTTTAAGGATGGGAAAACTCCAGGACTGGATGGCATACCAGTGGAAGTATACAAACATTTTTTTGATATACTCAAAGGACCATTATTAGCTTGTTTTAACCACTCCTATATAAATGATAGATTATCAGACACGCAACAAGAAGGTGTGATATCATTATTACTGAAACAGGACCCAAGTGGTATATATAAAGATCCAGTCCATTTAAAAAATTGGAGACCTCTTACACTTCAGTGTTGTGATGCAAAAATCCTAGCAAAATGCTTGGCGCATAGAATAAAAAAAGTTTTGTCAGATATTATTCATCCTAATCAGACAGGTTTTTTACATGGACGATACATTGGAGATAATATAAGGCAAGTACTGGAAACAATAGAACACTATGAAATATCGGGGACACCAGGCCTGGTTTTCATAGCTGATTTTGAAAAGGCTTTTGATAAAGTACGACTGGAGTTTATATATAAATGCCTAGAATATTTCAATTTTGGGGAATCTCTTATAAAATGGGTTAAAATTATGTATAGTAACCCTAGGTGTAAAATAGTAAATAATGGCTACATCTCAGAAAGTTTTAAACTATCTAGAGGAGTAAAACAAGGTTGTCCACTATCGGCATATCTATTTATTATTGCCATCGAAATGTTAGCTGTTAAAATTAGATCAAACATTAATATTAAGGGATTAGAAATCCAGGGCCTAAAAACTAAGGTGTCATTGTACGCTGATGATTCATGTTTTCTTTTAAAACCACAACTAGAATCTCTCCACGGCCTCTTAGAGGATCTAGATACATTTGCTATCCTCTCTGGATTAAAACCAAATTATGATAAATGTACCATATTACGTATTGGATCACTAAAAAATACACATTTTACATTGCCATGTAGTTTACCAATTAAATGGTCTGACGGAGATGTGGACATACTCGGTATACAAATCCCAAAAGAAAGAAATGATCTCACTCCAATAAATTTTTATAGAAAGTTAGCAAAAATAGATAAGATCTTGCTACCATGGAAAGGAAAATACCTGTCTATTTGTGGGAAAATCACCCTGATTAACTCTTTAATCATATCACAGTTTACCTATTTGCTTATGGTTTTGCCTACACCTAGTGACCTGCTTTTTAAATTATATGAACAAAAAATATTCAATTTTATTTGGAACGGCAAGCCAGATAAAATTAAAAGGGCCTATTTATATAACGAATATGAATTCGGAGGGCAGAAATTATTAAATATTAAAGCATTAGACCTCTCACTAAAGGCATCAGTCATACAAAAGTTATACTTAAATCCAAACTGGTTCTCTAGTAGATTGGTACGAATGTCTCATCCTATGTTCAAGAAGGGCCTTTTTCCCTTTATTCAGATTACACCTGCTCACTTTCGGTTGTTTGAAAAGGAAATAATCTCCAAAATATCTTTATTTTTTAAACAAGCCTTAGAAAGTTGGTTGCAATTTCAGTTTAATCCACCTGAAAGGACGGAACAAATAGTACAACAAATCTTGTGGTTAAATTCAAATATAGTAATTGATAAAAAAACTGTATTTATCGAAGAAATGTTTAAAAAAGGTATAATTTTTGTGAATGATATCATAAATAGGACTGGTGGAGTAATGTCACACATGCAGCTAACACAGACATATGGAAATGTCTGCTCTACCCAAAATTACAACCAATTAATTGCAGCATTACCACAAAAATGGAAGAGGCAGGTAGAAGGGGATAAAAGTAAGGAACTTGTATGTCGGCCTTATATTAAAGAACATAAATGGTTAAAGAAAAGTGTGATAAATAAAAACATATACCAATTTAATTTAAGGACCAAAAAACTGACAGCTGTGCCATATAAATTGCAAAATAGTTGGGAAGAGATTTTCGATGTACCCATTCCATGGCACATGGTTTATGAATTGATACGCAAAACAACGCCGGATTCAAAACTTCGAATTTTTCAATTTAAATTATTGTACAAAATTCTTGCAACTAATAGAATGTTATATATATGGGGGATACAATCTTCCCAGCTCTGCAGATTCTGCTGTGAGGAGGCAGAGTCATTAGACCATTTATTTTGGTATTGTCCGCATGTAGCTCGTTTTTGGTCACAGGTCCAGGAATGGTTGAAGAATTGCAACATTTGCGTAGAACTAACGCTACAGATAGCAATACTGGGGGATTTGAAAAGCCATAGTCAATCAATCAATAATATAATAATTATTTTAGCAAAAATGTTTATTTTTAATTTACAATCCGTGGAAGCTATGAGAATAGGAAGATTCAAATCTTTTGTGAAGCATCACAGCACAGTTGAAAAATATATGGCAAATAAAAATCCGAAATGGATGATGTTGGAAGATAGATGGGAAAGGTTGAGTGGAGCTGAAGGGTGGGACTAATAACAAGATAAACAATGTAGGGCATACGGGATCTGTGAAATGTGTATAGGTGCGGAGCTATTGTGAAATAGCACAGTTACAAGTGGAAATCAAACTGGATGGACAACAGAAATAGAGGAAGGACTAAGAACAAACAAGAGAGAACTATTATAAAGTAGACTGTGTCTGTAAAATGTGTATAAGATGTATAAATTGAAGGTAAAAACAGAAATGTTTATCAGTTTACTCCAATTGGGGGATCAGTGGTAGGGTTTGCGGGGAATAATAATAAAGGTATACTCTTTAAAAAAAGTATGTATGTCTATGTAGGTATGTGTATGTATATATGTGTATATGTATGCATACGTGAATGGATATATATATTTACCCAAAAAAATATGGGGGATTGGAAATGATGCAGACAATTACATTGGAAGCAACATTCTTTCCGCAATATTAAGCTGATCCACCCCCAAAAAAAAAAAAAAAAAAAAAAAAAAAAAATTCGTACTGAGAGAGGTTACCTACATTTTGTGTCAGGCCTGGTCTGTACTAAATCGTACTGAGAGAGGTTACCTACATTTTGTGTCAGGCCTGGTCTGTACTAAATCGTACTGAGAGAGGTTACCTACATTTTGTGTCAGGCCTGGTCTGTACTAAATCGTACTGAGAGAGGTTACCTACATTTTGTGTCAGGCCTGGTCTGTACTACATGTTACTGAGAGAGGTTACCTACATGTTGTCAGGCCTGGTCTGTACTACATGTTACTGAGAGAGAGGTTACCTACATGTTGTCAGGCCTGGTCTGTACTACATGTTACTGAGAGAGAGGTTACCTACATGTTGTCAGGCCTGGTCTGTACTACATGTTACTGAGAGAGAGGTTACCTACATGTTGTCAGGCCTGGTCTGTACTACATCGATTGGATACCACGAAAATTGGGGAGAAAAGGGGGTAAAAATGTAAAAGAAAAAATATATATATATAAAAAAAAAAAATAATAATAAGTTAACTTGTAATTGTTATTTGTTCTTTATTTTTGAGCTTTGTCTGTTTGTTTGAAATGTGTGAGAAAATGTGTGTGAAAATTCTCAGGGATCTACAGCAGCGTACTAGAATTATATTGGGGTCTAAAGGGAGTCATTTTGGGTACTTTTTCCAACACTGTGCATGTGGAATTTACTTAGTTTAGACTAATGAACCTATTCAATCAAAAGCTAAATATGGATATATTTATTTTGAAGTGATCCAAAAAACATCAGATTGTTTTGCTTAGTGTTCCAATCAAATGAATAAATAAAATAAAAAATGTCACATGCTTCATAAAACAGCAGGCGTAGATTAACAGTTAATGCTTACTTACAGACCTATAATAGAAAGATAATAGCACAAGTAATAAATATGTGAGTAATGATAACTTGGCTACATACACAGGGTACCAGTACCGAGTTGATGTGCAGGGGTAAGAGGTCATTGAGGTAGATTGGTAATTGATTGAATAGGTTCATTAGTGCAATTGAAATTGAAATGTACTGTAGGTTTTACAGACTGGGTCAGAGAGAGATAGAAAATGTCAGTGAAGACACTTGCCAGCTGGTCAGCGCATGCTATGTGTCCTGGTAGTCCGTCTGACCCGGTTGCCTTGTGAATGTTAACCTGTTTAAAGGTCTTACTCACATCGACTACGGAGAGTGTTTTTGTGGAACCCTGGGGCAGTTCATATTGCTACAGTAATAGCTCATAGGAATAAACAGACATAGCAGGTTACTTACAGTTTCTTGGTCTTGAAGGAGTCAGCGAACTCTCTGACACTGCGGAGAGAGGCCAGGTCCAACATCATGGCCTCCAACCTGGCCTTGTGCTGCAGAGAGAACAGACAACACACAATACGTTTATCATCATCCTCATCAACATTAATATCATGAATCAACAATATTGTGAGTTTGGGTACGACACAAACACTAGCTCCTCCAGAAGTAACCATTTAGATTGACATCTGCTGATGTTGAGACAGACTGCAGACGCCTCCAGATCTTATGAGACATTATGACCCCAGCTCAACTTCAGCAGACAGCTTCACATCTCTCAGGCTGTTGATGGCTCCTGACATGCTCATGGTTCTGTATAAATGCTCATGGTTCTGTGTAAATGCTCATGGTTCTGTGTAAATGCTCATGGTTCTGTGTAAATGCTCATGGTTCTGTGTAAATGTGCATGGTTCTGTGTGAATGTGCATGGTTCTGTGTAAATGCTCATGGTTCTGTGTGAATGTGCATGGTTCTGTGTGAATGTGCATGGTTCTGTGTAAATGCTCATGGTTCTTTGTAAATGCTCATGGTTCTGTGTAAATGCTCATGGTTCTTTGTAAATGCTCATGGTTCTTTGTAAATGCTCATGGTTCTGTGTAAATGCTCATGGCTCTGTGTAAATGTTCATGGTTCTGTGTAAATGCTCATGGTTCTGTGTAAATGCTCATGGTTCTGTGTAAATGCTCATGGTTCTGTGTAAATGTGCATGGTTCTGTGTAAATGCTCATGGTTCTGTGTAAATGTGCATGGTTCTGTGTAAATGCTCATGGTTCTGTGTAAATGTGCATGGTTCTGTCGGTTCTGTCTGTCCATGTGTAGCTCATCACACACCATATGCCGGTGGACAGGGAGAGGAGAGAAGTGGTGAAAGATAGATGACTGTACAGCTGAATGCGTATCTGCATTTACACACCGAATACAGACTATTCATTATCTACTCTATCACACTGGATCAGTCTACAGACTATTCATTATCTACTCTATCACACTGGATCAGTCTACAGACTATTCATTATCTACTCTATCACACTGGATCAGTCTACAGACTATTAATTATCTACTCTATCACACTGGATCAGTCTACAGACTATTAATTATCTACTCTGTCACACTGGATCAGTCTACAGACTATTCATTATCTACTCTATCACACTGGATCAGTCTACAGACTATTCATTATCTACTATATCAGACTGGATCAGTTTACACACCGAATACAGACTATTCATTATCTACTCTATCACACTGGATCAGTCTATACACTGAACACAGACTATTCATTATCTACTCTATCACACTGGATCAGTCTACACACCCAGCTGATCCTGTCAGAGATGTATTACCATGACCAGGTATAGAACCCAGACTTCAGCACACACAGAGAGAGAGACACAGAGAGCGAGAGACACAGAGAGCGAGAGACACAGAGAGCGAGAGACACAGAGAGCGAGAGACACAGAGAGCGAGAGAGCGAGAGAGAGCGTGTGCGTGTGCGTGTGTGTGTGTGTAAATGGTCCGTCAGACTCATCCTCACACCTGAGAGAGACATCACTCCCGTGATCCCCACTGTCTGGGATTGGGAATATCAGCTATTCCTGACGCACACTTTCCCCGCAGTCCCTAGAGAACACTGTCAGCTCACATTACCCCAGGAAGAGTGTTCCACGCTCCGGTTTCGGTTCCCTGACAGCCTTTCCCACATCTCATCTCTAACCCAGGAATGTCATAACGGAATGACTTTCCTTCATGCATCTGTCTCTGTAGAGAGTAACTGTAGATGACACCCACAGCAAGGACACACATGGAACAATACCCACCAGCCAAGACAAGCACGCCAAGGGTTAACAGCTCCTTCATATTTGATTTACACTTTTCAAGCATTTTACACTCCCACTTACTGCCCCTATGAGTATTAATACATTCTCTCTCTCTCTCTCTCTCTCTCTCTCTCTCTCTCTCTCTCTCTCTCTCTCTCTCTCTCTCTCTCTCTCTCTCTCTCTCTCTCTCTCTCTCTCTCTCTCTCTCTCTCTCTCTCTCTCTCTCTCTCTCTCTCTCTCTCTCTCTCTCGCACGCACGCACGCACGCACGCACGCACGCACGCACGCACGCACGCACGCACGCACGCACGCACGCACGCACGCACGCACGCACGCACGCACGCACGCACGCACGCACGCACGCACGCACACACACACGCACACACGCACACACGCACTCAAGGGTAAAACCATACCAGCATAGAATGATCTACTCCAGGGGTGTGAAACTAATTCTGCCCTGGGGGCTGCATTTGGACTTCAACGAGGTCCGGAGGACCGCACTGAAAATGTGTTATATTTTATTGGTGTCAAAATTTGTCCTCTATCCATAATCTTTGGAATGTTCAATGTTTCCTCACTGTCTAGTGATTCTTCGCGGGCTGGACAGTCATGAAACTGTATGAATATAGGTCCTTTATCATTACTTCACTGTTTCCATTTGGTTTCAGTCATTTTAAAGTATATTGAGTTATTTTTGTCTTTACTCAAACCACAGCGGATCTGACCCAGAATGGTTCTCCTGATGCTATTATATAGCATTGCAGGGCTGCTATCACACAACGTTAAGGAGGTGATTATGGCCATTATAGAAGTCTGATGAGAGGGGATCTGTTTCATATCATCTACACACAGCACTAATCACAGGTAAGAGAGGATATCATCCGCTCATTTAATGACCCTATAAATGTGACACACACACAGTCTATGCCTCCCTCGCCTCCCCTACTAGAGTCTGGTTCCTCTCAAGGTTTCCTCCCACCTAGAGGGTTTTTCCTGACCACTGTCATGTATCCTTGTTCTTAGGGGTTTAGGCCAGGGTTGCTGTTAAAGCACTTTGGGACAAACTTATTTTTACATAAAATGCTCAATATGAATACAATATGACAGAGAAAGAGAGAGAGAAAGAGAGAGAGAGAGAGAAAGAGATGGAGGGATGGAGTGGGTATGGGGGTACTTCAGCAAATCCAGCAGAGGGAGGTGAGCAGCATGACTTCTAACCCTCCCTCCTCCTCCCACCATACCGGTCCTCCCTCCTCCTCCCACCCTACCGGTCCTCCCTCCTCCTCCCACCCTACCGGTCCTCCCTCCTCCTCCCACCCTACCGGTCCTCCCTCCTCCTCCCACCATACCGGTCCTCCCTCCTCCTCCCACCCTACCGGTCCTCCCTCCTCCTCCCACCGTACCGGTCCTCCCTCCTCCTCCCACCCTACCGGTCCTCCCTCCTCCTCCCACCCTACCGGTCCTCCCTCCTCCTCCCACCGTACCGGTCCTCCCTCCTCCTCCCACCGTACCGGTCCTCCCTCCTCCTCCCACCGTACCGGTCCTCCCTCCTCCTCCCACCGTACCGGTCCTCCCTCCTCCTCCCACCGTACCGGTCCTCCCTCCTCCTCCCACCGTACCGGTCCTCCCTCCTCCTCCCAACGTACCGGTCCTCCCTCCTCCTCCCACCATACCGGTCCTCCCTCCTCCTCCCACCCTACCGGTCCTCCCTCCTCCTCCCACCGTACCGGTCCTCCCTCCTCCTCCCACCATACCGGTCCTCCCTCCTCCTCCCACCCTAACGGTCCTCCCTCCTCCTCCCACCCTACCAGTCCTCCCTCCTCCTCCCATCCTACCGGTCCTCCCTCCTTCTCCCTATCTGCCTGCCTACCCTCCCCATATAGATTGAGGTCTCGTGAGGAAAATAAAGTTTATTGCCTGGAAAAAGGGGGGAAAGCATGTAAAAAGCATTAAGCGATGGAGGTGAACAATTAGACAGATGGCCAGGGTTCTGAAGGAGAGAAGGGGGGAAAAAAGAAATAGGGAAAGAGAGAGAAGGAGAACATGCGGACACAAACGTTCAGGAGTTTTACGAGGAGGCTGACAATTCGTGGTCTCTTGAAGGGCGTTGGGGAAGTAAGACTTACTGCACTAAAGCTGACTAGGCTACACCAGACAGGTTAAATACTACTTGGAAAGTATCATTCCTCTGACTTTGGCTGAACACTCCTCATGAATAATGGTTTTAGCCAAAACAGAATGACAAAGGCAGTGCATTGACATCCATTAGGGAGAAGACTGACAGAGCATGTTGTCTCTCTCGGTCGGTCGGTCGGTCAGTGTGTGTCTGTCACATGGTGAGGACTCAAGGCACAAGTTCACCATGATGACAACACAAGCATCAGACCTCCATACCCTTCCCCCTCTCCCCCCAACACCAGTCACCCATAGAGAACATCTGTCTGTAACATACCTGTGACCTTTTTGACTTTCACAACAGACAGAGAGAAAAAAAGAGGGGAAGGAAAGAAAGAAAGAAAGAAAGAAAGAAAGAAAGAAAGAAAGAAAGAAAGAAAGAAAGAAAGAAAGAAAGAAAGAAAGAAAGAAAGAAAGAGCCAGGATGGGGATGGAAGGGTAAAGCCAGAATAAAGAGCGAGAGGAAGACAGTGTCTTGACAGAATGGTTCCTCACAAACCATCCTGCATTACGCAGACGGAGCAGAGAAGTTAAAGCAGTCTAGTACCACACCTGAGACAAATGACCGTGTACCACACACCTCCATCCATGTGTGTTGAGAAATATATATTTGGGGGAGAGAGGAAAGAGAGAGAAAAGAGATTGGGCCTGTAATACAATTAGAAGTGTGGCCATCCAATCAAATGAGGAAATGGTATGAAGGAAATGCCCCCTTCCTGTTCAATAAGGAACTAGACCACTCTACCAATCTCTTCAATAACCACACACACACCAACCTCTTCAATAACCACACACACACACCAACCTCTTCAATAACCACACACACACACACCAACCTCTTCAATAACCACACACACACACACCAACCTCTTCAATAACCACACACACACACCAACCTCTTCAATAACCACACACACACACCAACCTCTTCAATAACCACACACACACACACCAACCTCTTCAATAACCACACACACACACCAACCTCTTCAATAACCACACACACACACCAACCTCTTCAATAACCACACACACACACCAACCTCTTCAATAACCACACACACACACCAACCTCTTCAATAACCACACACACACACCAACCTCTTCAATAACCACAAACACACACACCAACCTCTTCAATAACCACACACACACACACCAACCTCTTCAATAACCACACACACACCAACCTCTTCAATAACCACACACACACACACCAACCTCTTCAATAACCACACACACACCAACCTCTTCAATAACCACACACACACCAACCTCTTCAATAACCACACACACACCAACCTCTTCAATAACCACACACACACCAACCTCTTCAATAACCACACACACACACCAACCTCTTCAATAACCACACACACACCAACCTCTTCAATAACCACACACACACCAACCTCTTCAATAACCACACACACACCAACCTCTTCAATAACCACACACACACCAACCTCTTCAATAACCACACACACAGCAACCTCTTCAATAACCACACACACAGCAACCTCTTCAATAACCACACACACACCAACATCTTCAATAACCACACACACACACCAACCTCTTCAATAACCACACACACACCAACATCTTCAATAACCACACACACACACCAACCTCTTCAATAACCACACACACACACCAACCTCTTCAATAACCACACACACACACCAACCTCTTAAATAACCACACACACACCAACCTCTTCAATAACCACACACACACCAACCTCTTCAATAACCACACACACACCAACCTCTTCAATAACCACACACACACCAACCTCTTCAATAACCACACACACACCAACCTCTTCAATAACCACACACACACCAACCTCTTCAATAATCACACACACACCAACATCTTCAATAACCACACACACACCAATCTCTTCATTAACCACACACACACCAACCTCTTCAATAACCACACACACACACCAACCTCTTCAATAACCACACACACACCAACCTCTTCAATAACCACACACACACCAACCTCTTCATTAACCACACACACACCAACCTCTTCAATAACCACACACACACACACCAACCTCTTCAATAACCACACACACACCAACCTCTTCAATAACCACACACACACCAACCTCTTCAATAACCACACACACACCAACCTCTTCAATTAACCACACACACACCAACCTCTTCAATAACCACACACACACCAACCTCTTCAATAACCACACACACACCAACCTCTTCAATAACCACACACACACACCAACCTCTTCATTAACCACACACACACACCAACCTCTTCAATAACCACACACACACCAACCTCTTCAATAACCACACACACACCAACCTCTTCAATAACCACACACACACCAACCTCTTCAATAACCACACACACACCAACCTCTTCAATAACCACACACACACCAACCTCTTCAATAACCACACACACACCAACCTCTTCAATAACCACACACACACCAACCTCTTCAATAACCACACACACACACCAACCTCTTCAATAACCACACACACACCAACCTCTTCAATAACCACACACACACCAACATCTTCAATAACCACACACACACCAACCTCTTCAATAACCACACACACACCAACCTCTTCAATAACCACACACACACCAACCTCTTCAATAACCACACACACACCAACCTCTTCATTAACCACACACACACCAACCTCTTCAATAACCACACACACACCAACCTCTTCAATAACCACACACACACACACCAACCTCTTCAATAACCACATACACACACCAACCTCTTCATTAACCACACACACACACCAACCTCTTCATTAACCACACACACACCAACCTCTTCAATAACCACACACACACCAACCTCTTCATTAACCACACACACACCAACCTCTTCATTAACCACACACACACACCAACCTCTTCAATAACCACACACACACCAACATCTTCAATAACCACACACACACCAACCTCTTCATTAACCACACACACACCAACCTCTTCAATAACCACACACACACACCAACCTCTTCAATAACCACACACACACCAACCTCTTCAATAACCACACACACACCAACCTCTTCATTAACCACACACACACCAACCTCTTCAATAACCACACACACACCAACCTCTTCAATAACCACACACACACACACCAACCTCTTCAATAACCACATACACACACCAACCTCTTCATTAACCACACACACACACCAACCTCTTCATTAACCACACACACACCAACCTCTTCAATAACCACACACACACCAACCTCTTCATTAACCACACACACACCAACCTCTTCATTAACCACACACACACACACCAACCTCTTCAATAACCACACACACACCAACATCTTCAATAACCACACACACACCAACCTCTTCATTAACCACACACACACCAACCTCTTCAATAACCACACACACACACCAACCTCTTCAATAACCACACACACACCAACCTCTTCAATAACCACACACACACACCAACCTCTTCAATAACCACACACACACCAACCTCTTCATTAACCACACACACACCAACCTCTTCAATAACCACACACACACCAACCTCTTCAATAACCACACACACACCAACATCTTCAATAACCACACACACACCAACCTCTTCAATAACCACACACACACCAACATCTTCAATAACCACACACACACCAACCTCTTCAATAACCACACACACACCAACCTCTTCATTAACCACACACACACCAACCTCTTCAATAACCACACACACACCAACCTCTTCAATAACCACACACACACACCAACCTCTTCAATAACCACACACACACCAACCTCTTCAATAACCACACACACACCAACCTCTTCAATAACCACACACACACCAACCTCTTCAATAACCACACACACACCAACCTCTTCAATAACCACACACACACACCAACCTCTTCAATAACCACACACACACCAACCTCTTCAATAACCACACACACACCAACATCTTCAATAACCACACACACACCAACCTCTTCAATAACCACACACACACCAACATCTTCAATAACCACACACACACCAACATCTTCAATAACCACACACACACCAACCTCTTCAATAACCACACACACACCAACCTCTTCAATAACCACATACACACCAACCTCTTCAATAACCACACACACACCAACATCTTCAATAACCACACACACACCAACCTCTTCAATAACCACACACACACCAACCTCTTCAATAACCACACACACACCAACCTCTTCAATAACCACACACACACACACACCAACCTCTTCAATAACCACACACACACCAACCTCTTCAATAACCACACACACACCAACCTCTTCAATAACCACACACACACACACCAACCTCTTCAATAACCACACACACACACCAACCTCTTCAATAACCACACACACACACCAACCTCTTCAATAACCACACACACACCAACCTCTTCAATAACCACACACACACCAACCTCTTCAATAACCACACACACACACCAACCTCTTCAATAACCACACACACACCAACCTCTTCAATAACCACACACACAACAATCACCACTGACCCCTTTAATAGTGTTGAAGCCAGCCCTAATGGAGCTAGTGGAACGGGCAAATAATCCCCTAGGATAATGCACTAGCTCCCACTCACTGCTCTTACGCCCCTCTCCTCATCCCGTACTGCCCCTCACCTCACCCCGTACTGCCCCTCTCCTCACCCCGTACTGCCCCTCTCCTCACCCCGTACTGCCCCTCTCCTCACCCCGTACTGCCCCTCTCCTCACCCCGTGCTGCTCCTCTCCTCACCCCGTGCTGCTCCTCTCCTCACCCCGTACTGCCCCTCTCCTCACCTCGTACTGCCCCTCTCCTCACCCCGTGCTGCTCCTCTCCTCACCCCGTGCTGCCCCTCTCCTCACCCCGTGCTGCCCCTCTCCTCACCCCGTACTGCCCCTCTCCTCACCCCGTGCTGCCCCTCTCCTCACCCCGTGCTGCCCCCACCACTACCGTTCAGGAGTAGTGGAGAGAAGTATGCCGATGGGGGATGAGGGAGAGATAGAGAGATAGAGAGTGGGAAGACCTGAGACTATATTATAGAATTATTTGAGAACAAATAAAGAAACAATTTAAGTATTCCCAAGCCATTTAAGAGCAGATAACACAAAGGGGATCCCTCTAAGCTACAGTAGTAATGATGTGTGTTCATACCAAGTTCTATGTGTGAAAGTGAGCAAGCAGAGAAGTCCTCATGTGAAAAGGGCACCTTATAAAAGCAATTAAGAGAGCTGGCTTTGACCAGCTCATTCAGCTCATTCCTCCATGACCGTGTCCTGACCACATTTTAAGACTTTACTTGATCAGAGATATATTTGGGGAGAAAGAGAAAAGGTGGGAAGAGGGAGGAGGGAAACGGCAGCATGAACTGGTCATAAATCATTCTATCAGAAGGATGACGTTCCTTCATAAATACCCACCAATCTTCTCTCCACCTGGCTGGGTCACATACACACACCTCTCCACCTGGCTGGGTCACATACACACACCTCTCCACCTGGCTGGGTCACATACACACACACCTCTCCACCTGGCTGGGTCACATACACACACCTCTCCACCTGGCTGGGTCACATATACACCTCTCTCCACCTGGCTGGGTCACATACACACACCTCTCCACCTGGCTGGGTCACATACACACACCTCTCCACCTGGCTGGGTCACATACACACAGCTCTCCACCTGGCTGGGTCACATACACACACCTCTCCACCTGGCTGGGTCACATACACACACCTCTCCACCTGGCTGGGTCACATATACACACCTCTCCACCTGGCTGGGTCACATATACACACCTCTCCACCTGGCTGGGTCACATACACACACCTCTCCACCTGGCTGGGTCACATACACACACCTCTCCACCTGGCTGGGTCACATATACACACCTCTCCACCTGGCTGGGTCACATATACACACCTCTCCACCTGGCTGGGTCACATACACACACCTCTCCACCTGGCTGGGTCACATACACACACCTCTCCACCTGGCTGGGTCACATACACACACCTCTCCACCTGGCTGGGTCACATACACACCTCTCCACCTGGCTGGGTCACATATACACACCTCTCCACCTGGCTGGGTCACATACACACACCTCTCCACCTGGCTGGGTCACATACACACACCTCTCCACCTGGCTGGGTCACATACACACACCTCTCCACCTGGCTGGGTCACATACACACACCTCTCCACCTGGCTGGGTCACATACACACACCTCTCCACCTGGCTGGGTCACATACACACACCTCTCCACCTGGCTGGGTCACATATACACACCTCTCCACCTGGCTGGGTCACATACACACACCTCTCCACCTGGCTGGGTCACATACACACACCTCTCCACCTGGCTGGGTCACATACACACACCTCTCCACCTGGCTGGGTCACATACACACACCTCTCCACCTGGCTGGGTCACATACACACACCTCTCCACCTGGCTGGGTCACATACACACACCTCTCCACCTGGCTGGGTCACATACACACACCTCTCCACCTGGCTGGGTCACATACACACCTCTCCACCTGGCTGGGTCACATACACACACCTCTCCACCTGGCTGGGTCACATACACACACCTCTCCACCTGGCTGGGTCACATACACACACCTCTCCACCTGGCTGGGTCACATACACACACCTCTCCACCTGGCTGGGTCACATATACACACCTCTCCACCTGGTTGCGTCACATACACACACCTCTCCACCTGGCTGGGTCACATACACACACCTCTCCACCTGGCTGCGTCTCCAACTTACGACCTGCGTCTAAGTACTGAGCTCCCTTTGTCTGTCCTATACACCCCTCTCTCTCACACACACACACACACACACACACACACACACACACACACACACACACACACACACACACACACACACACACACACACACACACACACACACACACACACACACACCACAATTACTAGTGAGGCCAGTCTCTGGCGAGGAAGGGGAAAGTGCCTGTTCAGCACATACAGGCAGAATATGCAATTTCCTCCAGTTAAGTCTGTATTAAATTGATTTCTTCTCTGTCTGACACAGACAGGGTTTTTCCACCTAATGAAAGCAGGGTAATCTACAGGTTCTCCCTTTCCTGAAATCAAGTTACAAATCAAGCGACTGTGGAGGCGATATGGGAAAGGTGAGGGAAGGACACGGGATGATTTTCCAGATGAGGAACATGGAGAACGAAGCACATCCCGTACGTGCTGACACACGGGAGAGCAGCTCTCTCTCACACACACACTGAAAGAGAGAGGAAAAGTGGGAAAAAGAGAAGTTACTATTTCTCAGACAGGAGAGTTAAGCGGTGTGAGCAGTGTGTGCAGTGTGTGTTTTAGCGGTGTCTGTTCCTGTGACTCCAGAGAGACATCTCCAGCTGCTAGTCTGGTGAATAATCACCACTATATCCCAGGCCTGGCCTGGTCTACTGGGAGAAGACATACAAACATACTATAGTTGTTTCAGTCACTTTAACAAGAGAACAGACCTTCTTAGAGGACATTGGGAGAAAGATACATCAGGACAGATAGAGGCTATTAGTATGGCTTAGAATAGTACAATTCCTGTTACCCTCTGTGTCTCTCTGGACAGAGGAGGGACTGGAGGTCTGAGACAGAGAGGGCTGTGGGGCGTCTCTAAAGAGAAAAGACGCTACGCTTCTTTATCCTCTGGTTATACTGGACAGGAAAGAAAGAAAGAGAGAGAGAGAAAGAGTGAGTGAGTGAGTGAGTGAGTGAGTGAGTGAGTGAGTGAGTGAGTGAGTGAGTGAGTGAGTGAGTGAGTGAGTGAGTGAGAGTGTGAGTGAGTGAGTGAGTGAGTGAGTGAGAGAGAGAGAGAGAGAGAGAGAGAGAGAGAGAGAGAGAGAGAGAGAGAGTGTGAGTGAGTGAGTGAGTGAGTGAGTGAGTGAGTGAGTGAGTGAGTGAGTGAGTGAGTGAGTGAGTGAGTGAGTGAGTGAGTGAGTGAGTGAGTGAGTGAGTGAGTGAGTGAGTGAGTGAGTGAGTGAGTGAGTGAGTGAGTGAGTGAGTGAGTGAGTGAGTGAGTGAGAGAGATGGGGAAATGAAGAGGACAGAGCGGTCAACATATTTGCAGAGTTTGCTTTTCGGATGCAGACAGTAGGGCCATGGGGCCTCAGGCACAGATCAGATTTAACACACAAATAGTCACAGTTGCACGCACACACACACACACACACACACACACACACACACACACACACACACACACACACACACACACACACACATACTGAGGAGAACAAAGAAAGTCACACCCAAACATGAAAGTGTAAAAGTGATATTTCAATTAATCTAAGTTCCTGATTTGATTAAGTAATAATCATACCTCTTGATCTGTGTGTCTCTAAAATACAGTGACAAATGTTTAGTTATTTTGGCAATGATAAAATGACTATGAGGTTAAAGAGCAGACTGTCAGCTTTAATTTGAGGGTATTTTTCATCCATATCAAGTGAATAATGATGAGTGACAAATATCATACCCCCAAGACATGCTAACCTATAACCATGACAATAACAGGGGAGGTTAGTATTTTATATCATACCCCCAAGACATGCTAACCTATAACCATGACATTAACAGGGGAGGTTAGTATTTTATATCATACCCCCAAGACATGCTAACCTATAACCATGACATTAACAGGGGAGGTTAGTATTTTATATCATACCCCCAAGACATGCTAACCTATAACCATGACATTAACAGGGGAGGTTAGTATTTTATATCATACCCCCAAGACATGCTAACCTATAACCATTACAATAACAGGGGAGGTTAGCATTTTATATCATACCCCCAAGACATGCTAACCTATAACCATGACAATAACAGGGGAGGTTAGTATTTTATATCATACCCCCAAGACATGCTAACCTATAACCATGACAATAACAGGGGAGGTTAGCATTTTATATCATACCCCCAAGACATGCTAACCTATAACCATGACAATAACAGGGGAGGTTAGCATTTTATATCATACCCCCAAGACATGCTAACCTATAACCATTAAAATAACAGGGGAGGTTAGCATTTTATATCATACCCCCAAGACATGCTAACCTATAACCATGACATTAACAGGGGAGGTTAGCATTTTATATCATACCCCCAAGACATGCTAACCTATAACCATGACAATAACAGGGGAGGTTAGCATTTTATATCATACCCCCAAGACATGCTAACCTATAACCATGACATTAACAGGGGAGGTTAGCATTTTATATCATACCCCCAAGACATGCTAACCTATAACCATGACATTAACAGGGGAGGTTAGCATTTTATATCATACCCCCAAGACATGCTAACCTATAACCATGACAATAACAGGGGAGGTTAGCATTTTATATCATACCCCCAAGACATGCTAACCTATAACCATGACATTAACAGGGGAGGTTAGCATTTTATATCATACCCCCAAGACATGCTAACCTATAACCATGACATTAACAGGGGAGGTTAGCATTTTATATCATACCCCCAAGACATGCTAACCTATAACCATGACATTAACAGGGGAGGTTAGCATTTTATATCATACCCCCAAGACATGCTAACCTATAACCATGACATTAACAGGGGAGGTTAGTATTTTATATCATACCCCCAAGACATGCTAACCTATAACCATTACAATAACAGGGGAGGTTAGCATTTTATATCATACCCCCAAGACATGCTAACCTATAACCATGACATTAACAGGGGAGGTTAGCATTTTATATCATACCCCCAAGACATGCTAACCTATAACCATGACATTAACAGGGGAGGTTAGCATTTTATATCATACCCCCAAGACATGCTAACCTATAACCATGACATTAACAGGGGAGGTTAGTATTTTATATCATACCCCCAAGACATGCTAACCTATAACCATGACATTAACAGGGGAGGTTAGCATTTTATATCATACCCCCAAGACATGCTAACCTATAACCATGACATTAACAGGGGAGGTCAGCATTTTATATCATACCCCCAAGACATGCTAACCTATAACCATGACATTAACAGGGGAGGTTAGCATTTTATATCATACCCCCAAGACATGCTAACCTATAACCATGACATTAACAGGGGAGGTTAGTATTTTATATCATACCCCCAAGACATGCTAACCTATAACCATTACAATAACAGGGGAGGTTAGCATTTTATATCATACCCCCAAGACATGCTAACCTATAACCATGACAATAACAGGGGAGGTTAGCATTTTATATCATACCCCCAAGACATGCTAACCTATAACCATGACATTAACAGGGGAGGTTAGCATTTTATATCATACCCCCAAGACATGCTAACCTATAACCATTACAATAACAGGGGAGGTTAGCATTTTATATCATACCCCCAAGACATGCTAACCTATAACCATGACATTAACAGGGGAGGTTAGCATTTTATATCATACCCCCAAGACATGCTATAATATTCATAATATTTGTGAACTGAAACTTTCTGGATGTGGATAAAAAATACCCTCAAATTAAAGCTGACAGTCTGCACTTTAACGTCACAGTCATTGTATCATTTCAAATCCAAAGTGCTGGAGAACAGAGCCAAAACAACAACAAAAAAGTGTCACTATCCCAATACTTTTGGAGCTCACTGAGGTTGTGTCTAAAATATCAGTATAGGACGGCCACATAGACCTTCATTCCTCTGTATTAAATTCAACTCGCCCTCTCCTCCCTCTCTCATCCCACTAGCATATTTCTCTTTCTACTTCAGTGCAGCATTAGATTTACATCAGAAAGTGATGGAGACTGAAATAAGATGCTGTTATTATCATCCAGACATCCAGAGACACTCTTTTCTCTCCTCCTCTTCTCCTCCTCTTCTCTTCTCCCCATCTCCTCCTCATCTCCACCCCTTCATCTCCTCCTCTTCTCTTCTCCCCATCTCCTCCTCATCTCCACCCCTTCTCCTCCTCTTCTCTTCATCTCCTCCTCTTCTCTTCTCCCCATCTCCTCCTCAACTCCACCCCTTCTCCTCCTCATCGCCTCCTCATCTCCTCCTCTTCTCTTCTCCCCATCTCCTCCTCATCTCCACCCCTTCTCCTCCTCTTCTCTTCATCTCCTCCTCTTCTCTTCTCCCCATCTCCTCCTCATCTCCACCCCTTCTCCTCCTCATCGCCTCCTCATCTCCCCCTCTTCTCTTCATCTCCTCCTCTTCTCTTCTCCCCATCTCCTCCTCATCTCCACCCCTTCTCCTCCTCATCGCCTCCTCATCTCCTCCTCTTCTCTTCTCCCCATCTCCTCCTCATCTCCACCCCTTCTCCTCCCCTTCTCTTCATCTCCTCCTCTTCTCTTCTCCCCATCTCCTCCTCATCTCCACCCCTTCTCCTCCTCATCGCCTCCTCATCTCCCCCTCTTCTCTTCATCTCCTCCTCTTCTCTTCTCCCAATCTCCTCCTCATCTCCACCCCTTCTCCTCCTCATCGCCTCCTCATCTCCTCCACTTCTCTTCTCCCCATCTCCTCCTCATCTCCACCCCTTCTCCTCCTCATCATCTCATCTTCTCTTCATTTCCTTCTCTTATCTTCATCTTCTCCTCCTCATCTCCTCATCTTCTCCCCATCTCCTCCTCCTCTTCTTCTCCTCTCTTCTCCCCATCTCCCTCTCCCTCTCCCCACATACATCTTATCCCTCCCTCTCCTTCCTTATATCTCCGTAATATTTGCAGACGGTGCAGGTTTTCCCAGCATGCGTGTCTTCTGTGTTAGCAATACCCTAACAACCAGGGTCTTAATGTGATCCATATTGCTCTGTAATATTCCACATCTCACAATAAACACTAGCAATCACATATTTACACCCAGCTTATTTTGCAATTCTGCAGAGGGCTTTAGTGGTGGGGCGGACGGCAGACACAGCTTTAGATGCTGATTAAGTCACTAGGCTAGATAACAAAAGTCACAAACTACAAGACACCCCTTCTCTTCACACAAACTTTCTCTTTGTGAGAGTGTCAGCAATAAGCTCACTTGCTGAAAACACAAAGTAATGCATTCTTTTCAAGTGCTCTTTTGCCACATGATTGCTTTGTCCCAAATTAGTGGGTTTCTACTGTTTTTACATCTTCCAAAAGATGTGCATGCTTTGTCATCACAGTAACTTAAGGGCTGGCAATCTAACACAAACACACACGCTCATACACACAAAGTCTCTTTGATTTGGTTTATTGCTCTGCTTTGTGTGTGCATCATAAAAACACAAGTGTAACAATTGAATAAGAAAAGGATCCAGCCATTATGATGCATGGAGGTCTTTGATCTGAATAATGTAATAATTGGTATTTTGATGAGGGAATGTTCTGCTATCTGTAGGGTTCTGGAAGCACTTTGATTAAACACCTGTTTTGTTTAGGAACATTCTAATCTAAACTGCTTAGTGTTTTCTATTCTCACAATAGTTTAGCCAGGAAATAAAATGAACGAAAAAATGAACGATGTGTTCTCCTCTCTTTGGGTTACACGATCTCACTTTATTCCCTTCCCTGATTTAGTGCCACTGCAGCTCAACACCTGCACGCATATAAGGCCCTCCCCCGCTCTCCTTTCGGAAAAGCTGACCACGACTCCATTTTGTTGCTTCCAGCCTACAGACAGAAACTAAAACAAGAATCTCCCGCGCTCAGGTCTGTTCAACGCTGGTCCGACCAATCTGATTCCACGCTTCAAGACTGCTTCGATCACGTGGATTGGGATATGTTCCACATTGCGTCCAACAACAACATTGACGAATACGCTGATTCGGTGAGCGAGTTCATTAGAAAGTGCATTGGCGACGTCGTACCCACAACAACTATTAAAACATTCCCAAACCAGAAACAGTGGATTGATGGCAGCATTTGCGCGAAACTGAAAGCGCGAACCACTGCTTTTAACCAGGGCAAGGTGACCGGAAACATGACCGAATACAAACAGTGTAGCTATTCCCTCCGCAAGGCAATCAAACAAGCTAAGCGTCAGTATAGAGACAAAGCAGAGTTGCAACTCAACGGCTCAGACACAAGAGGTATGTGGCAGGGTCTACAGTCAATCACGGATTACAAAAAGAAAACCAGCCCCGTTGCGGACCAGGATGTCTTGCTCCCAGACAGACTAAATAACTTCTTTGCTCGCTTTGAGGACAATACAGTGCCACTGACACGGCCCGCTACCAAAACCTGCGGACTCTCCTTCACTGCAGCCGACGTGAGTAAAACATTTAAACGTGTTAACCCTCGCAAGGCTGCAGGTCCAGACGGCATCCCCAGTCGCGTCCTCAGAGCATGCGCAGACCAGCTGGCTGGTGTGTTTACGGACATATTCAATCAATCCTTATCCCAGTCTGCTGTTCCCACATGCTTCAAGAGGGCCACCATTGTTCCTGTTCCCAAGAAAGCTAAGGTAACTGAGCTAAACGACTACCGCCCCGTAGCACTCACTTCCGTCATCATGAAGTGCTTTGAGAGACTAGTCAAGGACCATATCACCTCCACCCTACCTGACACCCTAGACCCACTCCAATTTGCTTACCGCCCCAATAGATCCACAGACGACGCAATCGCAACCACACTGCACACTGCCCTAACCCATCTGGACAAGAGGAATACCTATGTGAGAATGCTGTTCATCGACTACAGCTCAGCATTTAACACCATAGTACCCTACAAACTTGTCATCAAGCTCGAGACCCTGGGTCTCGACCCCGCCCTGTGCAACTGGGTACTGGACTTCCTGACGGACCGCCCCCAGGTGGTGAGAGTAGGTAACAACATCTCCCCCCTCTGATCCTCAACACTGGGGCCCCACAAGGGTGCGTTCTGAGCCCTCTCCTGTACTCCCTGTTCACCCACGACTGCGCGGCCATGCACGCCTCCAACTCAATCATCAAGTTTGCGGACGACACTACAGTGGTAGGCTTGATTACCAACAACGACGAGACGGCCTACAGGGAGGAGGTGAGGGCCCTCGGAGTGTGGTGTCAGGAAAATAACCTCACACTCAACGTCAACAAAACAAAGGAGATGATTGTGGACTTCAGGAAACAGCAGAGGGAGCACCTCCCTATCCACATCGACGGGACAGTAGTGGAGAGGGTAGTAAGTTTTAAGTTCCTCGGCGTACACATCACGGACAAACTGAATTGGTCCACCCACACAGACAGCGTTGTGAAGAAGGCGCACTCACAAACTTCTACAGATGCACAATCGAGAGCATCCTGTCGGGCTGTATCACCGCCTGGTACGGCAACTGCTCCGCCCACAACCGTAAGGCTCTCCAGAGGGTAGTGAGGTCTGCACAACGCATCACTGGGGGCAAACTACCTGCCCTCCAGGACACCTACACCCCCCGATGTCACAGGAACGCCATAAAGATCATCAAGGACAACAACCACCCGAGCCACTGCCTGTTCACCCCGCTATCATCCAGAAGGCGAGGTCAGTACAGGTGCATCAAAGCAGGGACCGAGAGACTGAAAAACAGCTTCTATCTCAAGGCCATCAGACTGTTAAACAGCCATCACTAACATTGAGTGGCTGCTGTCAACATACTGACTCAACTCTAACTCACTTTAATAATGGAATTGATGGAAATTGATCAAAAATGTATCACCAGCCACTTTAAACAATGCCACTTAATATAATGTATATGTATATACTGTACTCTATATCATCTACTGCATCTTGCCATCTTTATGTAATACATGTATCACTAGCCACTTTAAACTATGCACTTTTATGTTTACATACCCTACATTACTCATCTCATATGTATATACTGTACTCTATACCATCTACTGCATCTTGCCTATGCCGTTCTGTACCATCACTCATTCATATATCTTTATGTACATATTCTTTATCCCTTTACACTTGTGTGTATAAGGTAGTAGTTGTGGAATTGTTAGGTTAGATTACTCGTTGGTTATTACTGCATTGTCGGAACTAGAAGCACAAGCATTTCGCTACACTCGCATTAACATCTGCTAACCATGTGCATGTGTGACAAATACAATTTGATTTGATTTGATTTGATTGTGGGACACATTAGGCCTTAGAACGTGTTATATAGTGTTTTGTATAAATGTATTCTCTTCATGTGTCCTCTCCTCTCTCCTGAACCACAGAGGAGCTCCTGGAACAATGAAATAGACGAGTCACATGACCCAGAAGGAGGTCAGGAGTCATGCAGCCCCAGACTGTCAGTGGACCAGAGTCTGACAGGGAATAAACCTTGTCAACAAATGGTGTTATTGTTTTAATTCATGCAGCCTTATTCAATTTACAGGGAGATGATACCTTCACCTGGAAACAGAGGGACAAATGAATTAGCGAAAGACAGCAAAAGAGGAGAGGCTACGTGCGGTGGTAGGCGGACGGACACCTCATCCCTCCATCTCTCTGTCTCCTCGGTAGAGGTGTAACTAAATTAAAAGGGCCTATCATCTCCCAGGACAGTGTGTTGCGCTGCAGAGTTGGTCAGGCTTGTCTATAGTCTCACATCTTAATGTAATCAGGCTCTGTGTTGATTGAGTTGGGCTGGGCCGCACGGATTCATCTGTCCTTCCCTGCCATGCACTGACTAACAATACTCAGAGTGAGAGGGGGGAAGATGAAGGTACTCACTCATCTTGATTCGTAAGATGTGAAACATAGAATAAAGTATTCATAGAACTTTTAACTCTATCCTAAAGTCTATTTCTAATTTCCACTTTGCTACAGTATAATGAAAGCCATGTAAGATCACTCAACTTTCAATTTCCCCTTTTAGCGTTTCAAAAGATATTCGCTTCTTGATCTCAGCATGACCAAGAGCAATGTGCAATTTAGAGCTAGTTGACCGTGGTAAAATCTGGACAGGAATTTCACAGCATAATGTAAATCTTACCCTGACACAGAACAGATTTTCCCAACCATAATCTAACCGAAAGAACACACTCAATGAAAACCTGGCCAAACTGAGTAATCGGGGGAGAAGGACCTTGGTCAGGGAGGTGACCAAGAACCCGATGGACACTCTGAAAGAGCTCTAGAGTTCCTCTGTGGAGATGGGAGAAACTTCCAGAAGGACAACCATCTCTGCAGCACTCCACCAATCAGGCCTTTATGGTAGAGTGGCCAGACGGAAGCCACTCCTCAGTAAAAGGCACATGGCAGCCTGCTTGGAGATTGCCAAAAGGCACCTAAAGTGCTCTCAGACCATGAGAAACACAATTCTCTGGTCTGATGAAACAAAGATCGAGCTCTTTGGCCTGAATGCCAAGAATCACGTCTGGAGGAAACCTGTCACCATCCCTATGGTGAAGCATGGTTTTTCAGCGGCAGGGACTGGGAGACTAGTCACGATCGAGGGAAAGATGAACGTAGCAAAGTACAGAGAGATCCTTGATGAAAACCTGCACCAGAGCGCTCAGGACCTCAGACTGGGGTGAAGGTTCACCTTCCAACAGGACAACAACCCTAAGCACACAGCCAAGACAACGCAGGAGTGGCTTCAGGACAAGTCTCTGAATGTCCTTGAATACCCCAGCAGGAGCCCGGACTTGAACCCGATCTAGCATCTCTGTAGAGACCTGAAAATAGCTGTGCAGCAATGCTCCCCATCCAACCTGACAGAGCTTGAGAGGATCTGCAGAGAAGAATGGGAGAAACTCCCCAAATACAGGTGTGCCAAGCTTGTAGCGTCGATTTAATCATTTTTTTAATAAGGCTGTAACGTAACAAAATGTGGGGAAAAATCAAGGGGTCTGAATACTTTTCGAATGCACTGTAAGTATCAAAAGTAAATGTAATTGCTAAAATATACTTAAGTATCAAATGTAAAAGTATAGATCATTTCTCATTCCTTATATTAAGTAAACCAGACGGGACCATTTTCTTTTTTCTTTGGCCAGGGGCACAATCTAACACTCAGACATTATTTACAAATGAAGCATGTACGTTTAGTGAGTCCTCCAGATCAGAGGCAGTAGGAATGACTAGGGATGTTCTCGGTTTAGTGAGTCCTCCAGATCAGAGGCAGTAGGAATGACTAGGGATGTTCTCTGTTTAGTGAGTCCTCCAGATCAGAGGCAGTAGGGATGACTAGGGATGTTCTCTGTTTAGTGAGTCCTCCAGATCAGAGGCAGTAGGGATGACTAGGGATGTTCTCTGTTTAGTGAGTCCTCCAGATCAGAGGCAGTAGGGATGACTAGGGATGTTCTCTGTTTAGTGAGTCCTCCAGATCAGAGGCAGTAGGAATGACTAGGGATGTTCTCTGTTTAGTGAGTCCTCCAGATCAGAGGCAGTAGGAATGACTAGGGATGTTCTCTGTTTAGTGAGTCCTCCAGATCAGAGGCAGTAGGAATGACTAGGGATGTTCTCTGTTTAGTGAGTCCTCCAGATCAGAGGCAGTAGGAATGACTAGGGATGTTCTCTGTTTAGTGAGTCATCCAGATCAGAGGCAGTAGGGATGACTAGGGATGTTCTCTGTTTAGTGAGTCCTCCAGATCAGAGGCAGTAGGGATGACTAGGGATGTTCTCTGTTTAGTGAGTCCTCCAGATCAGAGGCAGTAGGAATGACTAGGGATGTTCAAATGCTAAGCATTCGAAATGTAACGAGTACTTTAGGGTGTCAGGGAAAATGTATGGAGTAAAAAGTACATTATTTTCTTTAGGAATGTAGTGAAGTAAAAATCAAAGTTAAATAAATAGTAAAGTAAAGTACAGATACTCCAAGAACTACTTAAGTACTACTATAAAGTATTTTTACTTAAGTACTTTACACTACTGAGCAGTCCTGTATTAGTGGAAACAACATTTCCTCATTAACTTATAGGTAGAGATGCTCCGTAGCTTGAAATTACCCACGAGCCTCCCTCTCCAGTTGGCAAACAAATGATCCAGGCAGCCGCAGTAAAAGGCAGATGATTTAAATAATAGGAGGGATTTAAATCTGCACCCACAGAACTATTCAGCAAAGGACTGAACATTTACTTCTTCTATTTCTCCTCCCGTGTTCATTCCACCTCCCTGCTATTGTCCTCCCTCACTTCCCTGTGTCCATCTGTTCTCCTGGATCTAGAGGATGTGAAGAATAGATTTGCCTCTAGTAATATCACACAATCCAAGGAGCCTATTATCTGAATAGTTGCACGTGTGTGTGTGTGTGTGTGTGTGTGTGTGTGTGCGTGCGTGCGTGCGTGCGTGCGTGCGTGCGTGCGTGCGTGCGTGCGTGTTGTCCCTAAAGTGTATCTTGCAGGTCAACTACAGAGGTGAGTAGAGGTCTCCATTACCTCTGAGTTATAGTCACCATTTGCATGTCAAACATCCGCTATGGAGGACTGGCCACCTCGGTACCACCCCCATTCCACCACCAGCACACAGGGCAATCAGGGAGATTTACTGAGCCTCATGGCCCACCTTGGGCACCTCCGGCTGGGGCAGATAGCCCATTCCCTGCCCCTGGTCTCACTAGGGGCCCTCTGGGCCTCATCCAGGAGCTAGGGAATGGCAGCACTTAACATGACTGAGGAAGACCAAAATACACAACTAGTGGGAACAGGCTATAAAACAGAGGGCAGAACAAAGCATATGTCTGGTGATAATGGATAATCCCAAATAACATAGAGCATCTGCATATTGTTTCTGCTGTGGTAATGTCTCATTATACCAGGAGAAAGAGAAGAACCTGTGTGAGTACGGTTCATTTAAGTGTCAATGGAGACATCGTCCCTCTGCTCCTCAGGAGCAAATGTAGGCACGTAACGACTTCACACACCTCGTATAGTTGCTCAACACACACTCTCTGAGAGAATGTTATTTAGTGTGATTTGCAGCAGTAAATGGCTCACCTGAGAGGTCCCTGTCCTGTTAGTGCTGTCTCATGGCTGAACTCTGCCAGGGTAATACACAGATACACACACACTCTGCCAGGGTAATACACAGATACACACACACTCTGCCAGGGTAATACACAGATACACACACACTCTGCCAGGGTAATACACAGATACACACACACTCTGCCAGGGTAATACACAGATACACACACACTCTGCCAGGGTAATACACAGATACACACACACTCTGCCAGGGTAATACACAGACACACACACTCTGCCAGGGTAATACACAGATACACACACACTCTGCCAGGGTAATACACAAACACACACACACTCTGCCAGGGTAATACACAGATACACACACACTCTGCCAGGGTAATACACAGATACACACACACTCTGCCAGGGTAATACACAGATACACACACACTCTGCCAGGATAATACACAGATACACACACACTCTGCCAGGGTAATACACAGATACACACACACTCTGCCAGGATAATACACAGATACACACACACTCTGCCAGGATAATACACAGATACACACACACTCTGCCAGGATAATACACAGATACACACACACTCTGCCAGGGTAATACACAGATACACACACACTCTGCCAGGGTAATACACAAACACACACACATGCCGTATTGATATTGAGACTCCAGCATCTGTTCCCCTTCTCGTTACTGCTTAGACCGCAGCACAGCCACCTACCTGACTATGTGTGTGTGTTTAAGTGTGATCATTGCTAAAACACTGTACATAGCTGAAAATATAACACTTGAAATGTCTTTATCCTAACCTTTTTGAGTGCAATGTTTACTGTTCATTTCTAAGAGTTTTTTGTTGATGTTGTTAAATTTGTTTCTTCTCACTTTTGTTTATTGTTTATTTCAACTTGCTTCGGCAATCTAAACATGTTTCCCATGCCAATAAAGGCCATTTGAATTGAATTTAGAGAAAGAGAGAGAAAAAAAGAGAGAGAGAGAGAGTACGTTTACATGCACACTAATAATCCTATATTAAACTGATTATGGCAGTAGTCAGATTATGTAATAAGAAGAGTAAGGTGTTGATTTGACTATCTGAATCGGCGTAAGGTCGAAATCTAAGTAAGCACACGCCGATTAAAACACCTGGTTTACTGAGCAAAAGAGAGATGGGATCCTGTTATCAGGATCAGCTAAAAGTGTAGAAAGTGTGTTGTGGGGAACATTAATCAAAGTGTTCACCCAGTGGGTAACCATATGGCTGAGCAGCATGCCAACACAGCAAACCTGCTGATCCCAGGTAACACAGCACCGTTACCTCTACTGGCAGCATCCATCTCTACCTCCCTCACACTGGAGGAAAGAGAAGAGGATGGGGGGAGAGAACAGAATAGTAGATAACAGAGGAGAGAACAGAAGAGAAAACAGAAGAGAACAGAGGAGAGAACAGAAGAGAAAACAGAAGAGAACAGAAGAGAGAACAGAAGAAAAAACTAAGAGAACAGAGGAGAGAACAGAAGAGAAAACAAAGAGAACAGAGGAGAGAACAGAAGAGAAAACAGAAGAGAACAGAAGAGAAAACAGAAGAGAACAGAAGAGAAAACAGAAGAGAACAGAGGAGAGAACAGAGAGAACAGAGGAGAGAACAGAAGAGAGAACAGAAGAGAACAGAGGAGAGAACAGAAGAGAAAACAGAAGAGAACAGAGGAGAGAACAGAAGAGAAAACAAAGAGAACAGATGAGAGAACAGAGGAGAGAACAGAAGAGAAAACAGAAGAGAACAGAGGAGAGAACAGAGGAGAGAACAGAGGAGAGAACAAAGTAGAGAACAGAAGAGAAAACAAAGAGAACAGAGGAGAGAACAGAGGAGAGAACAGAAGAGAAAACAGAAGAGAACAGAGGAGAGAACAGAGGAGAGAACAGAGGAGAGAACAAAGTAGAGAACAGAAGAGAAAACAAAGAGAACAGAGGAGAGAACAGAAGAGAGAACAGAGAGAACAGAGGAGAGAAGAGAGGAGAGAACAGAGGAGAGAACAGAGGAGAGAACATAGGAGAGAACATAGGAGAGAACAAAGTAGAGAACAGAGGAGAGAACAGAAGAGAAAACAAAGAGAACAGAGGAGAGAACAGAAGAGAGAACAGAGAGAACAGAGGAGAGAACAAAGTAGAGAACAGAGGAGAGAACAGAGGAGAGAACAGAGAGAACAGAGGAGAGAACAGTTGAGAGAACAGAAGAGAAAACAAAGAGAACAGAGGAGAGAACAGAGAGAACAGAAGAGAACAGAGGAGAGAACAGAAGAGAAAACAAAGAGAACAGAGGAGAGAAGAGAGGAGAGAACAGAGGAGAGAACAGAAGAGAAAACAAAGAGAACAGAGGAGAGAACAGAAGAGAGAACAGAGAGAACAGAGGAGAGAACAGAGGAGAGAACAGAGAGAACAGAGGAGAGAACAGAAGAGAGAACAGAAGAGAGAACAGAGGAGAGAACAGAGGAGAGAACAGAGGAGAGAACAGAAGAGAGAACAGAGGAGAGAACAGAGGAGAGAACAAAGGAGAGAACAGAAGAGAAAACAAAGAGAACAGAGGAGAGAACAGAAGAGAGAACAGAAGAGAGAACAGAGAGAACAGAAGAGAGAACAGAGGAGAGAGGAGAGAACAGAGGAGAGAACAGAGAGAACAGAGGAGAGAACAGAGGAGAGAACAGAAGAGAGAACAGGGGAGAGAAGAGAGGAGAGAACAGAAGAGAAAACAAAGAGAACAGAGGAGAGAACAGAAGAGAGAACAGAGAGAACAGAGGAGAGAACAAAGTAGAGAACAGAGGAGAGAACAGTTGAGAGAACAGAAGAGAAAACAAAGAGAACAGAGGAGAGAACAGAGAGAACAGAAGAGAACAGAGGAGAGAACAGAAGAGAAAACAAAGAGAACAGAGGAGAGAAGAGAGGAGAGAACAGAGGAGAGAACAGAAGAGAAAACAAAGAGAACAGAGGAGGGAACAGAAGAGAGAACAGAGAGAACAGAGGAGAGAAGAGAGGAGAGAACAGAGAGAACAGAGGAGAGAACAGAAGAGAGAACAGAGAGAACAGAAGAGAGAACAGAAGAGAGAAGAGAGGAGAGAACAGAGGAGAGAACAGAGGAGAGAACAGAAGAGAGAACAGAGGAGAGAACAGAGGAGAGAACAGAGGAGAGAACAGAAGAGAACAGAGGAGAGAACAGAAGAGAGAACAGAAGAGAGAACAGAGAGAACAGAGGAGAGAACAGAGGAGAGAGAGGAGAGAACAGAGGAGAGAACAGAGAGAACAGAGGAGAGAACAGAGGAGAGAACAGAAGAGAGAACAGGGGAGAGAAGAGAGGAGAGAACAGAAGAGAAAACAAAGAGAACAGAGGAGAGAACAGAAGAGAGAACAGAGGAGAGAAGAGAGGAGAGAACAGAGGAGAGAACAGAGAGAACAAAGTAGAGAACAGAGGAGAGAACAGAAGAGAAAACAGAAGAGAACAGAGGAGAGAAGAGAGGAGAGAACAGAGGAGAGAACAGAGGAGAGAACAGAGGAGAGAACAGAGAGAACAGAGGAGAGAACAAAGTAGAGAACAGAGGAGAGAACAAGAGAACAGA
>NC_052327.1:31442789-31457789 GCF_016432855.1 Salvelinus namaycush
CACTGCCACTATGTGTGTGTCTATGCCCGTGCCTGTGCATACACTAATCAGTCCTAAGCATGTCTGACAGGGCATGCGCGGTGAGGTAATGATTGGCTGCTTGGTTTAAAGAGTCCAATCACAGGATTTTTTTCCTCTGTTGTCTTTCTGAGGTGAGACGGCAGAAAATTTGCCAGCATTTATTTACTCACGTCACCCTGACTGACACTACTGGACGACTGCCACACAAATCACTATCCACATCTCTCTCTCTCTCTCTCTCTCTCTCTTTCTCTCTAACACACTGGCTGGCTCCTGGTAGGGTGTTAGGTAAACCTTTAGCAGAGCTGAGTGCTGAATAGCTGGGAGCAGGCTGGGCTGTGGTGGCTAGAATAACGAGGTAGCAGTTCATGACTGGGTCTTTCTCCTGCCCTTCCCATTACACAGACTGATACAGTTCAACCACAGGGTATCAGAGTGAGTTTTGCTATGACACCCTGAACAGTGTGTGTGTGAGTGTGTGCATGTCTGTGTGTGTGCCTGCCACCTTATTAAAGCTGTTAGCAAACACAAACACGCACACACATAACTAAAGAAAAGCGGACATGTTTCACTATGTATTATTATGCTATACAATTGTATTAACACTTCTATTATTTCTTAGGCAATCTTCTGTCATGCTGCCCCCTTGAGCATTTATTTTACAGAGAAGAAATCTGCACTACTTCAGATTGTGACAGAAGGGTATTAAGCCACTGATTCAACACAGTGAACAGACAGTACCACACACACATACACACACACACACAGGCACACACACACAGAACCCAGACTATTAGCATTGAGGTGAGAAGAAGTGCAGAAGAGAGGAGGAGAGTTTACTACTGTCAGAAGACTGTCAGAATGTCCTCATACCAAACTCATCTTAAACATTTTGTCTCTGTCTCTATGAAATACTCCTCACATACCGACGGGAGATAAAGACAAAACTCTAAATCAGAAAGAGAGAAAAATGTGTATACTGTATGAGGCTTATCCATTTATCAACTCCTGGCTCGTGATAATCTGTATAATGTGAACTATCCACCTCTTATATTTGAGCTCCACAGATCAAATCAAAAAGCTTTCTCCTACACTTCTGTAGCTTTGAAGTAGACCACTTGTTAGTAAACCAATGTAAACCTTGTCAATCAACTGTTTGTGTACTATTCTTGTAGACCTACTTTTTTAAAAGAAATACTTAGAGGTGCCCTAACTGTCCAAGTAGTCATAATTCAAAACGCAGATCATAAGAGCCTTTGGCAAACTGACAAGGCTATGAAGACATCAAACCATTCCCCTTAGAGAAAAACATTGCGTAAAACACCAATACCCAATTAAATATTTACTCAACCACATGTCTAACGCAACACATTTGGCTATTCATTGTAAACTTTTTTTTACCAGATTAACTATTTGCATGATGTATGGTCATGTTCTACACACATTTAACATATGTGTATTTTACTTATTTGTTCGTAATATATAAAATAAACGAAACCATCCTTACTTCGCAAAGTACCTGTTCTCAACGTTGTCTTGTCGCTGCTGGAACGGGATTCCTCCCGTGCGTAATGATGACCAGAGCTGAACTCACACACAGAACTTAACAACACATTCCCGAAACCTTACAATACACCTGGCAAGGGTTAGCTCGCATATAACACACCAGCGATAAAAGTTGCTCAAACGAAATCGCCCCAATATTTCCCTTCCTTTATTCACTTCTGAGCAGTTTGACGCACGCTCAAGTCCCCACCGTCCGCGAAGAACTAGCTATGCACTCCACTTGCACGTGCTAAATGGATGGAGAGGGATGAGTTGGAAATGTGGCATCTTGCCTCGAGGGAGGGAAGTAGGGATGGCAAACCCCCACTCATTGCCCCTCTAAAAAGAAGAAAGATATGCAGTTTATAAACTGCATAACACTGCTGAAAAACCTCCATCCAAATAGGTTGACAACCACATTGATTTGTATATATTGTAGTGTTGTATATTGTAGTGTTAACACAACAACTAGAAAACTTGTCAAGAGGTTTGGACCTCTTAATGGTTAAGGTGTTGGCTTGACAACCTCTGGACCTGGGTTCCAGTCCCGGCCACAGCTACTCCCTGAACTTCCTACAGTATTTAAACCTACTTAAAACCTAATAGCCTTAGTATACAGTATGTTGTTTGAATCCATTTTCAACAGTCATCTCTCCCTCAACCAGTTTGCAGCAGAGTAAGACCTTGTTGCAGGAATGAATAATATTGTAGTGTTCTTGTGCCACTGTGTTCTATGCAAACCAGCACCTATAGCTAATGGTATATCATTTATTGAATTCTCTGTACATCTTGTATTAAACTACCATTTAGCATTTGTAACAAGCCTACTACAAATAAGAAGAGCTACCCAAGATAACATCTGTATCACATCTCACATGAAGCACTGTTGTGCTCCTCTGTGAGACAGTTTGGTCTATGTGTCTCAGGGCCAAGGGAGATGGCGGGAGGTCAAGTGATTTATTTACAGCAAGGTGTTCAGTGCTCAGCCCTCAGCAGTTGACTTGAATGAATTTAATCAAATGGATCCAACAAATAAGCTATTTACCAATGAGCTGCACTTGGATGTCTCACAACAAGTGTCTCCAAAAATGCTTCGTTCATAATTAAGTGGCAAGGTGGTATTTATCACATATGATTTGGAAAAATCCACCTGAGCGCCCCTGAAACTGGTAATTACTAGTGGGAAACTTGTCTGAGCTCCGACTTCTCTCACATGTCTATCTCTGATGTCCCCTACTGAGGAAATGACCTTGATAACAGCATTTTCGGTAGTTAAATTGAACAGCAAAACATTATTTATAAAAAGCTATCTATTAATACATTTGTTGAACACTATAATTTGTTTACAAGCATGACAGCTGTACTTTTAGTGCATTGTTGACGCAGCTTGTTGACCATTATCCAATTGTTTCTCAGAGAGTTCAAAGCACCTGAATGCATCCAACTGGCATTTACAACATCATAACTTGTAATTACCGCCTTCCCACTTGATTATGAATGCAGCATACATGTCAGACGGAAAGTTAGGTCAGACCAGACCAAGTCTGAAACTGACTGGCATAAATACCAGTCGGTAACTCTCCTACCTAGATTGAGTTGTACCAATAACCCACTGAGAACAGATGTCAATTCAACGTCTATTCCACGTTGGTTCAACTTCATTTAATTGAAATAACGTGGAAACAACATTGATTCAACCAGTGTGTGCCCGGTGGGAACACACTTCTCTAGAGAGGTGACCACATTATCTTTCTACAATACATCACAGTATTACACTCATAATATGTGGAACGACCTTCATACATTAATCAGAATAAAACGTCCATATGATTCAACTCAAAATAAAGAAGAACTCATATATTCTCAAAACAACATATAATGAGAAACTAAAAATGGCCTGCACCAAATTTGGCACCTCTACGAGTATGAATGGGCACCATTTTGGCACGTGACCAAGACCTAAAATCAGAAAGTGCATGTCGGTAGCGTGGCAAACAATTCATGAATGAAGCACTGAGCTGACAATTAATATTTCTAAAGTGAGTAATTTATTACTTTTAATAACTGCAAAACACATAATAATTAGTGGGCCACGTGAACTAACTACTGACTAAAGTTTCATAAATAGATGCATGTGTGAGAGCGATTATTGACACGACTGTATAACCTAACAAACAGAAGCAAGGTAAATGGAGCTGTGCATTTCTCCAACCACATAGATCTATGTACAAGTTAGTAAAATCGACAAGAACGGCACCTTAACACTAACAGCATAGAGCAAGAGCGAAAGACTACGGAAAGGTTGGGAAACCAATGAGAAAGACACCATCTACAGGAAAAGGAAAACTGACTGGTAGAAAAGCCAGGTCTCTACAGGAAAAAACAGAAATCGAATGCTACCATGAGAGAAAACAACGAACACGCTACATGCAGAGACAGAGAGTAGGTGGAGAGCCATGGTGGACGCCCTAGTAGTACAATGCAACCAAAGGGGGGCAAGAGGATTAAGTTAAGTAGTCTACACTAAAGCCCTATTCGGATGGGATACATTTTACTGGGGGAGCTCAAGTAATGTAATTATGTGCACAAGCACAAATCACAACATCCGTCATTTTAGTCCCGTCCGAATCTGACATGTCAGTCATTTCTACTTAGCAGGAAGGTTATTATCCCATCCTTAAAAACCTACTGTTTTTCACCTAGCAGGAAGGTTATTATCCCATCCTTAAAAACCTACTGTTTTTCACCTAGCAGGAAGGTATACCAATCCTTAAAAACCTACTGTCTGCTGTATTCCCCTTCCTAGCAGGTGAATTTTGTTGTTATTATCCATCCTTAAAAACCTACTGGTTTTGATATAGCAGGAAGGTTATTTATCCCATCCTAAAAAATACTGTTTGACCTAGCAGGAAGGTTAATCCCATCCTTAAAAACCTAGTTTTTCACCTAGCAGGAAGGTTATTATCCCACTCCTTAAAACCTACTGTTTTTGACCTAGCAGGAAGGTTATTATACACTCCTTAAAAAACCTACTGTTTTGGCATAGCAGGAAGGTTATTATACCATCCTAAAAACCTACTGTTTTGATTTTTTCCTAGGCAGGAAGGTTATTTTTATTCCCATCCTTAAAAACCTACTGTTTGACATAGCACAGAAAGGTTATATATCCACATCCTTAAAAACACTACTGTTTTTGACCTAGCAGGAAGGTTATTATCCCATCCTTTAAAAACCGACTGTTTTTGACCTAGCAGGAAGGTTTATCCCTATCCATCTTAAAAACCTACTGTTTTTGACCTAGCAGGAAGGTTAATATCCCATCTAAAAAACTACTGTTTTTGACCTTGCAGGAAGGTTATATACCATCCTTAAAACCTACTGTTTTTGACCTAGCAGGAAGGTATTTATTCCATCCTTAAAAAACAGACGTTTTGACCTAGCAGGAAGGTTATATCCCATTAAAAACCTTACGTTTGCACCTAGCAGAAGGTTATTATCCCCATCCTTAAAAAACAGGGCGCAAACAAATGGCTGGAGGTTGATTCTGACACAGAAATCTATGTTTGAAAATATTTAGCTTTTGGAAGAGGAAAAATGGATAGCAATTAAGAGGCCGTAGCACACCTGCTGTTATGAAATAAAACAGAATCAATGCTATATCGTAGTGTACAGGCTCCAGTATGCATCAATATTCTGCTGTGTTTACAATGGTCCTCAGCTCCATTCCTGAGCTGTGTGACAGCATCATGTGATTAATGCCTGCAAGTTTTCCTGGACTGGGCTGAAAGAATTCCCTCTCTCTCAGAACTGCCCTTATTTGGGGTGGAAGGTGTGTATGCGTTTGCATGCTTGTTTGTGTAATTACTATAGAATATTTACTGATGTTTTATCAATAGCATTTCAGGATTTTGGGATGCTGAGCCAATGGAACTGTAGTCTCTTATGTTTTGTGTCAGACAGTATTTTGTTTGATTTGAATCGTGTCCACAGGAGGTTAGAAGACCTAGAATCACCTCAGCAGACTGGCGTTTTCTGACTGGTAATAGCATGTCCTTGTATGGTTATCCTTTCAGATCCCTTCAGACAAACAGAGCATTTTCACTTTTGGATGAATAGCGTGCCCAGAGTGAACTGCCCCCTACTCTGTCCCCGATGCTAATATATGCATATTATTATTAATATTGGATAGAAAACACTCTGAAGTTTCTAAAACTGTTTGAATGATGTCTGTGGGTATAACAGAACTCATATGGCAGGCGAAAACCTGAAAAAAATCCAACGAGGAAGTGGAATATCTGAGGTTGGTCGATTTTCAACTCAGTCCCTATTGAATGCACAGTAGGATATGGATCTGTTTGCACTTCCTACGGCTTACACTTGATGTCAACAGTCTGTAGAACCTTCAATGAGGCTTCTACTGTGATGTGGAGCCGGATGGGAGCTGTTTGAGTCAGTGGTCTGGCAGAGAGCCAGGTCCTGGTCATGCGCATTTCACATGATAGCGACCTGCGTTCCATTGCTTCTCTACAGACAAAGGAATTCTCCGTTTGGAACGTTATTGAATATTTATGATAACAACATCCTAAAGATTGATTCTATACTTAGTTTGACAAGTTTCTTCGACCTGTAATATAACTTTTTGATGTTTTCGTCCGACGTTCAGCTGGACCTGCACGAGCGTTTGGATATGTGTACTAAACGTGCTAACAAAAGTAGCTACTTGAACATAAATAATGGACATTATCGAACAAAACAACAATTTATTGTGGAACTAGGATTCCTGGGAGTGCATTCTGATGAAGATCATCAAAGGTAAGGGAATATTTATAATGTAATTTCTGATTTCTGTTGACTCCAACGTGGCGGAAATTTTTTTTTATTTTCTGAGAGCCGTCTCAGATTATTGCATGGTTTGCTTTTTCCGTAAAGTTTTTTTGAAATCTGACACAGTGGTTGCATTAAGAACAAGTGTATCTTTAATTCTATGTAAAACATGTATCTTTCATCAAAGTTTATGATGAGTATTTATGTTATTTCTCCGGATATTTTGGAGGCATTTCTGAACATGGCGCCAATGTAAGCTGAGGTTTTTGGATATAAATATGAACTTTATCGAACAAAACATATATGTATTATGTAACATGAAGTTCTATGAGTGTCATCTGATGAAGATCATCAAAGGATAGGGATTAATTTTATCTCTATTTCTGCTTTTTGTGACTCCTATCTTTGGCTGGATAAATGGCTGTGTGTTTTTTTGACTTGGTGGTGATCTAACATAATCATATGTTGTGCTTTCGCTGTAAAGCATTTTTTAAATCGGACACTATGGGTAGATTAACAAGATGTTTATCTTCCATTTGCTGTATTGGACTTGTTAATGTGTGAAAGTTACATATTTCAAAAAAATATTTTGAATTTCCAGCGCTGCCTTTTCAGCGGAATGTTGTCGAGGGGTTCCGCTAGCGGAACGCATGTCCTAGACAGGTTTTAAATGAGATGGTGTGTGTGTGTGTGTGTGTGTGTGTGTGTGTGTGTGTGTGTGTGTGTGTGTGTGTGTGTGTGTGTGTGTGTGTGTGTGTGTGTGTGTGTGTGTGTGCGCACGCTTGCTTAGAGTCCACAATATCCAGGTGGCACAGTCAGCCCGGCTGAGTCTCATTCCCTACTCTCTGTCCTTCTTATTTTACTTGAGGTATCTTTTTGTCCCCATCCATTTCCTCTTGTTTACTTCCCTTCACAGGAAGCACTATGGCAGAACAACCCGACCCAGTTCCCTCAGGTCCATGACCTAATGATCAACTATCAACTAATAGTTGTTCACCCTCTAGCTCTCTATAGTATGGGAGTTTCCCACCGTTCTCTAGCAGAAGAAATTGTGATGAGGGGTGATCAGTATTGTCGTCTCCTCAGGCCACTGTGCTGATGTTAAAGCAGCATGCAGATCTTTCAGTCCTTTTAGTCACCGGCTATTACTCCTATCAGCGTATATCTGAGGATAATTAGCATTTAGGGTCACCTGCCCTGTTACTGTCAGTTGGCCTAACCCTCTCTCAGGTGTGTAGGATTTCACACTCACGTACAGGACACCTGAGAGCTGTTTTCTGCACTGACCTGAAGGCTTTTCCATTCAGACATAATGGAAGATTAAACCGCTACGTCGAACATGGAATGAGCCTCTAACAACAGCAGCACAAGCCTATTATACTAGACTGTAGTGTTATATTGCCTCTGTCCTTGTCAGATAACTGGCAGCTTCATTAAATAGTACCTGCAAAACACCAGTCTCAACATCAACAGTGAAGAGGCAACTCCGGGATGCTGGCCTTCTAGGCAGAGTTGCAAAGAAAAAGCCATATCTCAGACTGGCTAATAAAAAGAAAAGATTAAGATGGGCAAAAGAACACAGACACTGGACATAGGAACTCTGCCTAGAAGGCCAGCATCCCGGAGTCGCCTCTTCACTGTTGACATTGAGACTGGTGTTTTGCAGGTACTATTTAATGAAGTTGCCAGTTGAGGACTTGTGAGGCATCTGTTTCTCAAACTAGACACTTTAATGTACTTGTCCTCTTGCTCAGTTGTGCACCGGGGCCTCCCACTCCTCTTTCTATTCTGGTTAGAGACAGTTTGCGCTGTTCTGTGAAGGGAGTAGTACACAGCGGTGTATGAGATCTTCTGTTTCTTGGCAATTTCTCACATGGAATAGCCTTCATTTCTCAGAACAAGAATAGACTGACGAGTTTCAGAAGAAAGAGTCTTTGTTTCTGGTCATTTTCAGCCTGTAATCAAAGCCACAAATGCTGATGCTCCAGATACTCAACTACTCTGAAGAAGAACAGTTTTATTGCTTCTATAAATCAGCACAACAGTTTTCAGCTGTGCTTGTTTTAGATTCCGTCTCTCACAGTTGAAGTGTACCTATGATAAAAATTACAGACCTCTACATGCTTTGTAAGTAGGAAAACCTGCAAAATCGGCAGTGTATCAAATACTTGTTCACCCCACTGTAATTGCGAAAGGGTTTTCTAATGATCAATTAGCATTTTAAAATGCTTAACTTGGATAAGCTAACACAACTTGCCATTGGAACACAGGAGTGATGGTTGCTGATAATGTGCCTCTGTACACCTATGTAGATATTCCATTAAAAATGAGCCGTTTCCAGCTACAATCGTCATTTACAACATTAACAATGTCTACACTGTATTTCTGATCAATTTGATGTTGTTTTAATGGACAAAAAAATGGCTTTTCTTTCAAAAACAAGGACATTTCTAAGTGACCCCAAACTTTTGAACGGTAGTGTAGATTTTTTAGTCACTGGCATACACACAATACCCCGTAATGACATTATTTTATTTATTAATACACTCACTCCCTGAACTTCCTCAGCTTTCATGCCTTAGCCGGATTGCCAGGCTCCCCTGCCTCAGCCGGCTCATCGGGCTTTCATGCCGCCGCTGGATCGCCAGGCTCCCCTGCTTCCACCGGCTCGTCAGGTTCTCATGCCTCAGCCGGTTCGCCAGGCTCCCCTGCCTCAACCGATCTGTCAGGTTCCCGCGCCCCAACTGACACGACAGGTTCCCTGCCTCAGCTGGTGTGAAAGGTTCTCGTGCATCAGCAGGGGTGGCCGGTCCGCTCCTGATCCCCGGGTTCGTCCCCTTTGACGGCGTCCTGCGGCTGGAGCCGCGCGTCGGGAGCCGCGCGTCGGGCAGGGGGTACTGTCACGTATACTCCCTCTCTGACTTCTAGGTCATCAGGCTGCTGATTATCCCGCACACCTGTCACCATTGTCTCGCACACCTGCGCATCATGATACTCACCTGGACTTCATCACCTCCTTGATTATCTTCCCTATATCTGTCACTCCCCTTGGTTCTTTCCTCAGGTGTTATTGACTCTGTTTTCATGTCGGTGCTTTGTTTGTGTTTCGTGGTCATTGTTTCTTTTATTTATTAACTTCTTGCCGCACGGATCCCTTTAGCGTAAACAACTGCTGAATTGCAGAGCGCTAAATTAAAAAAAAAAATACAAAAAATATTTATAATCATGAAATCACAAGTGAAATATACCAAAACACAGCTTAGCTTGTTGTTAATCCACCTATCGTGTCAGATTTTGAAAATATGCTTTACAGCGAAAGCAACCCAAGCGTTTGTGAGTTTATCAATCACTAGACAAAACAGTAAGAACAGCTAGCCTAAAAAAAAACACAGGCTCGTTCCGGTCCTGAAAGGCAGACGAAAATTCTAAAAAGTATCCGTAATGTTCATAGAAACATGTGAAACGTTTTTTATAATCAATCCTCAGGTTGTTTTTAACATACATAATCGATAATATTTCAACCGGACGGTAACCTGTTCAATACTACAGAAAAAGAAAATGTCGAGCTACATCTCTCGCGTGCAGGAACTAATCAAATGACACCTGACGCGTTTTGAAAAATATCGCTCATTTTTCAAAATAAAAGGTCACAGCCTGGTCACAGCCTGAGGATGCCATTGGAAAAGGAATCTGGTTGATACCCCTTTAAATGGAGGAGAGGCAGGCAACGGAACAGGGATTTTTCCAAATAAAAGGCACTTCCGGGTTGGATTTCCTCAGGTTTTCGCCTGCAAAATCAGTTCTGTTATACTCACAGACAATATTTTGACAGTTTTGGAAACTTTAGAGTGTTTTCTATCCTAATCTGTCAATTATATGCATATTCTAGCATCTGGACCTGAGAAATAGTCTGTTTACCTTGGGAACGTTATTTTTCCAAACATAAAAATTCTGCCCCCTAGCTGAAAGAAGTTAAAACACTCACTCCCTGAACTTGCTTCCCGACTCTCAGCACACTCATTACAGTATGTGTGTTATGGTGGAGGATATGTCTAGATGTCATGCTCAATGTTTTTATGCTGTATTTTTTATTTGTTTGTTTGTGAAAAAAATAAGTACAACTTTAATATAATTTTCTTTTTTTACATACTGTTTTACCCAACTTCATGTGTATATACTGTATTCTAGTAAAGGCTCATCCTATATAACTACTGCTGTACACACCTTTCCTATTCATATACTGTCCATAATGTCTATATATACCATTATATACATATTTATGTTCCAGACTCTGTCATTGCTCGTTCTAATATTTCTATATTTCTTAATTCCTTTCTTTACATTTTGGGATTCGCGTTTGTTGTTTTACTGCACTGTTGGAGCTAGGAACATATGCATTTCGCTATACATGCGATTACATCTGCAAAATATGTATAGGTGACCAATAACATTTGCTTTGATGCTGTATGGTGTGTTTACTATAACCTTTATGGTTGTGCAATGAAACACATTTCACCCCTTTCTCTATAACCCATGGAGGTCTCGCTTTGTGTGTGTGTGTGTGTGTGTGTGTGTGTGTGAAACACAACAGTTCACTTATGGTAGTACAGGGAGTTCTCTTCCAGAGCGAGATGAGGTGAGTGAGATGATAGAGAGAAGGGGCACTAATATTGGTGGAAATATTTGAAAACCAATATTATAGAGGAATTTATGAACAGTATTACGCAGACATCAGTTCAGAGTTCTGTTATTGTAAGTCCATGGAAGCTTTTATGAATGGAGAAACAACAAACTACCACAGTGACCAACACATTACAGCACCAACACTGACTGTGAGAAATCCTGCTTCAAGTTGTTATAGGTCTTTCTGAGCTCTGTTTTATTATTGTTCTCTCAACACTGTTTTATTATAGTTCTCTCAACACTGTTTTATTATAGTTCTCTCAACACTGTTTTATTATAGTTCTCTTAACACTGTTTTATTATAGTTCTCTCAACACTGTTTTATTATAGTTCTCTCAACACTGTTTTATTATAGTTCTCTCAACACTGTTTTATTATAGTTCTCTCAACACTGTTTTATTATAGTTCTCTCAACACTGTTTTATTATAGTTCTCTCAACACTGTTTTATTATAGTTCTCTCAACACTGTTTTATTATAGTTCTCTCAACACTGTTTTATTATAGTTCTCTCAACACTGTTTTATTATAGTTCTCTCAACACTGTTTTATTATAGTTCTCTCTAAACACTGTTTTATTATAGTTCTCTTAACACTGTTTTATTATAGTTCTCTCAACACTGTTTTATTATAGTTCTCTCAACACTGTTTTATTATAGTTCTCTCTAAACACTGTTTTATTATAGTTCTCTTAACACTGTTTTATTATAGTTCTCTTAACACTGTTTTATTATTGTTCTCTCAACACTGTTTTATTATTGTTCTCTCAACACTGTTTTATTATAGTTCTCTCAACACTGTTTTATTATAGTTCTCTCTAAACACTGTTTTATTGTAGTTCTCTCAACACTGTTTTATTATAGTTCTCTTAACACTGTTTTATTATTGTTCTCTCAACACTGTTTTATTATTGTTCTCTCAACACTGTTTTATTATAGTTCTCTCAACACTGTTTTATTATAGTTCTCTCAACACTGTTTTATTATAGTTCTCTTAACACTGTTTTATTATAGTTCTCTCAACACTGTTTTATTATAGTTCTCTCAACACTGTTTTATTATAGTTCTCTTAACACTGTTTTATTATAGTTCTCTCTAAACACTGTTTTATTATAGTTCTCTTAACACTGTTTTATTATAGTTCTCTCAACACTGTTTTATTATAGTTCTCTTAACACTGTTTTATTATAGTTCTCTCTAAACACTGTTTTATTATAGTTCTCTTAACACTGTTTTATTATAGTTCTCTCAACACTGTTTTATTATAGTTCTCTTAACACTGTTTTATTATAGTTCTCTCTAAACCCTGTTTTATTATAGTTCTCTCTAAACCCTGTTTTATTATAGTTCTCTTAACACTGTTTTATTATAGTTCTCTCAACACTGTTTTATTATAGTTCTCTAAACACTGTTTTATTATAGTTCTCTCAACACTGTTTTATTATAGTTCTCTCAACACTGTTTTATTATAGTTCTCTTAACACTGTTTTATTATAGTTCTCTTAACACTGTTTTATTATAGTTCTCTTAACACTGTTTTATTATAGTTCTCTTAACACTGTTTTATTACAGTTCTCTCAACACTGTTTTATTATAGTTCTCTCTCAACACTGTTTTATTATAGTTCTCTCAACACTGTTTTATTATAGTTCTCTTAACACTGTTTATTATAGTTCTCTTAACACTGTTTTATTATAGTTCTCTCAAAACTGTTTTATTATAGTTCTCTCAACACTGTTTTATTATAGTTCTCTCAACACTGTTTTATTATAGTTCTCTCTTAACACTGTTTTATTATAGTTCTCTCAAAACTGTTTTATTATAGTTCTCTTAACACTGTTTTATTATAGTTCGCTTAACACTGTTTTATTATAGTGCTCTTAACACTGTTTTATTATAGTTCTCTTAACACTGTTTTATTATAGTTCTCTTAACACTGTTTTATTATAGTTCTCTTAACACTGTTTTATTATAGTTCTCTTAACACTGTTTTATTATAGTTCTCTTAACACTGTTTTATTATAGTTCTCTTAACACTGTTTTATTATAGTTCTCTTAACACTGTTTTATTATAGTTCTCTTAACACTGTTTTATTATAGTTCTCTCAACACTGTTGTATTATAGTTCTCTCAACACTGTTTTATTATAGTTCTCTCAACACTGTTTTATTATAGTTCTCTTAACACTGTTTTATTATAGTTCTCTCTCAACACTGTTTTATTATAGTTCTCTCAACACTGTTTTATTATAGTTCTCTTAACACTGTTTATTATAGTTCTCTTAACACTGTTTTATTATAGTTCTCTCAAAACTGTTTTATTATAGTTCTCTCAACACTGTTTTATTATAGTTCTCTCAACACTGTTTTATTATAGTTCTCTCTTAACACTGTTTTATTATAGTTCTCTCAAAACTGTTTTATTATAGTTCTCTTAACACTGTTTTATTATAGTTCGCTTAACACTGTTTTATTATAGTGCTCTTAACACTGTTTTATTATAGTTCTCTTAACACTGTTTTATTATAGTTCTCTTAACACTGTTTTATTATAGTTCTCTTAACACTGTTTTATTATAGTTCTCTTAACACTGTTTTATTATAGTTCTCTTAACACTGTTTTATTATAGTTCTCTTAACACTGTTTTATTATAGTTCTCTTAACACTGTTTTATTATAGTTCTCTTAACACTGTTTTATTATAGTTCTCTTAACACTGTTTTATTATAGTTCTCTTAACACTGTTTTATTATAGTTCTCTTAACACTGTTTTATTATAGTTCTCTCAACACTGTTTTATTATAGTTCTCTCAACACTGTTTTATTATAGTTCTCTTAACACTGTTTTATTATAGTTCTCTCAACACTGTTTTATTATAGTTCTCTCAACACTGTTTTATTATAGTTCTCTTAACACTGTTTTATTATAGTTCTCTCAACACGGTTTTATTATAGTTCTCTCAACACTGTTTTATTATAGTTCTCTCAACACGGTTTTATTATAGTTCTCTAAACACTGTTTTATTACAGTTCTCTCAACACTGTTGTATTATAGTTCTCTCAACACTGTTTTATTATAGTTCTCTCAACACTGTTTTATTATAGTTCTCTTAACACTGTTTTATTATAGTTCTCTCTCAACACTGTTTTATTATAGTTCTCTCAACACTGTTTTATTATAGTTCTCTTAACACTGTTTTATTATAGTTCTCTTAACACTGTTTTATTATAGTTCTCTCAAAACTGTTTTATTATAGTTCTCTCAACACTGTTTTATTATAGTTCTCTCAACACTGTTTTATTATAGTTCTCTCTTAACACTGTTTTATTATAGTTCTCTCAAAACGGTTTTATTATAGTTCTCTAAACACTGTTTTATTATAGTTCTCTAAACACTGTTTTATTATAGTTCTCTCAACACTGTTTTATTATAGTTCTCTCTTAACACTGTTTTATTATAGTTCTCTCAAAACGGTTTTATTATAGTTCTCTTAACACTGTTTTATTATAGTTCTCTTAACACTGTTTTATTATAGTTCTCTCAAAACTGTTTTATTATAGTTCTCTAAACACTGTTTTATTATAGTTCTCTTAACACTGTTTTATTATAGTTCTCTTAACACTGTTTTATTATAGTTCTCTTAACACTGTTTTATTATAGTTCTCTTAACACTGTTTTATTATAGTTCTCTCAAAACTGTTTTATTATAGTTCTCTCAACACTGTTTTATTATAGTTCTCTCAACACTGTTTTATTATAGTTCTCTTAACACTGTTTTATTATAGTTCTCTTAACACTGTTTTATTATAGTTCTCTCTAAACACTGTTTTATTATAGTTCTCTTAACACTGTTTTATTATAGTTCTCTCAACACTGTTTTATTATAGTTCTCTTAACACTGTTTTATTATAGTTCTCTCTAAACACTGTTT